>NC_051071.1:80043792-80108665 GCF_004664715.2 Peromyscus leucopus
CACAGACCAAGCTCAAGCTTGCTTGTTATCAATAAACTCCGATGTGTTTTACATCGGATATCAGCTCTGTGGTGGTCTTGCCTGGGGGTCTGCTGATGCAGCCACAACAATGCTGGAGTGGAAGATTTTTTTTGTTTTGTTTTTTTCAGACAGGGTTTTTCTGTGTAGCTTTAGGGCCTGTCCTGGAACTAACTTGGTAGCCCAGGCTGGCCTTGAACTGACAGATATCTGCCTGGCTCTGCCTCCCAAGTGCTGGGATTAAAGTTGTGCGCCACCACCGCCTGGCTAGACTGGAAGGTTAATGGGTGATCTTTAGTGCTCAGCCATTCTCAGCCCCCAGGTCCCATTCTTGATTTTTTGTCCTTGAGCAAGTGTGCTGCCCTGACGTTCCTGAAGCACTGGCTGTTTCCTGGGGAACCAAGCGTGGCTCTCCTCCAAGCCACCTCTTCTGTTCTGTTCTGTTCAGTGGGTAGAAAGCAGGTCTTACGTGGCTCAGGCTGTCCTTGAGCTGACACAGTGGCTGAAGATAACTGACCGACTGCCTCCCACTCTTGAAAGCTGAGCTTACAGGCAAACTCCGGCTTTTCTGCTGCAGTGAGTGCTGGGAAGAGGACGCAGTGGATGCTGGGTAGTTAGTTCTCTACAAACTGAGTGCATCCCCAACACCCCAACCTCCATAGTAAGGGAATCAAGCCATCCTCCTGCCTCACCCTCTCAAGTTCAGGCCTTGAGCTCCAGAACATATTCCCGACTGACTAGGTGCTTTTCCTATTAACACAGTGACAAAAATCTTTTAAAATTATTTTTATGTCTATTATCAGCAACAGATTAAATCCCAAACTGTCTCAAACTCAGACAGTCTTTGGTCAGATGAATTAAATTCAGCAACACATGGTGATTTATAACATTACCCAAGCAAGAAGGATGCTGAGGCTATACTGCCCAAATCTCAGGGACCCCCAAAAGTCCACCACAGAGACCGAATCCCACATGTAAAAGCAAAGAGCCTTTATTTTCAAGCTCCAGGGCTTGGTCTGTCTGTCCCATGCAGCAGTGACAGTAGATTGCCCTGAGCCCAGGCAGGTTAGGGTTTTTAATCATAGCAGAGGTTGGGCTGAGGAGATTTCCAGCGTTCAGGACCCTGATTGACTGAAAATTGTCTAGGACTATCTGTAAAACAAGAACAGGTGTGTTCTAGACTCTGCAATATCTGGCTACCTTTTCTAATATTTGGAATGATTGGGTTGTTAGGTACTTCCCCATCCCTGGGTGGATCCCTGGGTGGTGTTAGCCTATGGCTTTTCCTAGATCTGGGTGTTGCCTGCCAATAAGCCTTTCACAGAAGCTGTGTCTGGGCCTCTAACACTGTCATGGCAGCTGTGTGGTCAAGCTGTTTTGGGGCTCCTCAACAGAGGCAGGAGGATTGCTAGAAGTTAGAGTTCTAAAACAGCCTTAGGTTGTGAACAAGACCCAGTCTCTGTAACAGATTCAAAACTAAGTAATAAATAAGCAAATAAAAGAACAAATCAACAAATTCAGGTTTGTGTAGTTAATTAACAAGTGAATATTTATATATCCAAGACATCTGAGGGTCAGTGTGAATGTTATCACAAGGAATTCTTATTCAATCAATGAAAAAGATCTGAATGATTGTCTATAGAATTAAAAGTTGCAGACTGAGCCGTCCAATCAAATTGCAGCTTGGGGTTGGAAGGTGGGACTACAATAGGGAGGGTGAGCAGGAAGGTATATAAAGGCTTCAGGAGAGCCATGAAGATACTGAGAGACCTGGATCTGGCGGAAGCCCCTGGCTCAGCTGGGATAAAGAGACTGTGGTCAGTGCTCAGAACTGGTGAGTAGATGTCCTCCCTTTGGTCATGTGGTTAGATATAGGGACCTTTAGACCAAGATAGGACAGGAAATTTTCACTTCTGTCTCTTCAGATGAACACATTGAAGACAATGAGTATAAATCTAAATGAAGTTTTACCTTCAGCTCAAATGTTGTTCTATGATAACTTGTTGATTTCATTATGGTTGTTGATTGTTTTGAGACAATGGTTTCCTTCATTGTTCAAGCTGTCCTAGAACTGGCCCTGTAGTTCTGGGGAGGCTGGAAATCAAGATCCTCCTGACTCTGGGTGCTGAGGTTATTAGCATGTTCCCTTGTAATGTGGTACATTCACACACTACTGTTTTTGTATGTTTTTGTGGAACAAGGCCTCTTGTGGACCTGTAGACCACATATCTTAGCCTCTTTGGCAGTTCCTCAGACTCACAGTAGATGGAATTGTTTGTGAGTTCTAGCTTGACTCAGGCTTTAGTCTGCATCTTTTTCAAAAAGGTTTGGGTTTTTTTTGGGGGGGGGGGGATATGTTGAGGTTTTCTGACCCAAGGTGGCCTGAAAAAACTGCAGGAAGCCACTGCCATCCTCCTCCTTGGTAGAAACTAAACATTTTGGTTTTTCGAGACAGGCTTTCTCTGTATAGCCTTGGAGGCTGTCCTGGATCTGGCTCTGTAGCCCAGGCTGGCCTCCAACTCAGAGAGATCCACCTGGCTCTGCCTCCTGAGTGCTGGGATTAAAGGCGTGCACCACCACCACCCAGTTAGAAACTAAACTAAAGATTGAACTACAATATGAGGCTTTTTTTTTAAGTGTCATTTATAAGGTACTTTGACATTGAAATCATGTGCCTCTTAGGGGCATAGAGAGACTCTTATAATGCCAGTGAGTCTAGATTTTTTTTTTTTCCGAGACAGGGTTTCTCTGTGTAGTTTTCTGCCTTATCTGGAACTCACTTGGAGACCAGGCTGGCCTCGAACTCACAGAGATCTGCCTGCCTCTGCCTCCCAAGTGCTGGGATTAAAGGCGTGAACTGTGAGTCTAGATTTACACTACCAGTGAGGACAATGGCTTAAGTTGATGTCTCTACCATTGCCAGAGCAATTGACTCAGATCTTGAGTGGTTACTGTAGGGGGTGGATTTCTAAACTTAATTTTGAATTAACTCTCACCTGAATGCTTCCCCAGAAACCTTCTGAATGAAGACCATTCATGATGAGTGGTCAAACCCCACCCACACTGGAGGAGCTGGCAAGGCAGGCGCTGCTGAGAAATGAGGCCTTGGCCATCTCTGCTCTGGAGAAACTACCCTGGACGCTCTTCCCAGCACTGTTCAAGGACGCCTTCAATGGCAGACACACTAGGATTGTGAAGGCAATGGTGGTAGCCTGGCCTTTCCCCTGTCTCCCTGTGGGGGTGTTGATGAAGACTCCCAGCTTGGAAATCTTCCAGGCTGTGCTAGATGGAGTAGACACGCATCTGAAAAGAGAGTTTCACCCCGGGTAAGCAACAACCAAGTACTGTAGACTGAGCACAAGGGGCACGTGGGAGAGACCGTGGGTCAGGGAGAATGGCTTTGTAGGTGGGTCAGAGGCTTCTGATGGGGTCATGGTGCTGGAATGCAGGGGCCTTGAAACCTATTGTTTCCTGTAGTAAGGACGATTGAGTATGGATTAGAGGGCAGAGTAGAGGTAGCCAGAGCGGAAGGAGCCTATCCCTGGCTTTCCAACAACCACTAACATGGGACTAGGTAGAAATAGAGAGTAACTTAGTGGAAGGAAAGTGGTCAGCTGTACACATGCAGCTCACGGGGAGATGTCATGAAACACATGAGTTCCTACATTTGACACTTGGTGCTGAAGAGACCTTGGCAGGAGGGAAGAGCTGACATTAGAGATGTGTATTGGAAACTTGCTGGGTGTTGGGGCTTCTCATGTCTGCTGACACTTTACACATTTTACCCACAGGAGTGAGAAACTTCAGGTGCTCGACCTGAGGAATGTTCCACATGAGTTCTGGAACATATGGACTGGAAGAGAGGGTGGGGCCTGTTGGGCAGAGACTGTGGATGAGAGGCCTGTAGTGAAGGACCTTCCCAGATATGCACTGAGGCAGCGGCATCTGAAGGTGATAACTGACCTCTACCTCAGGCTCCCTCTGAATGAAGAGCAAGCATGCTTCTTGCAGTGGGTCCAGCAGAGAAAAGTCTTTCTACAGCTGCACTGTATAAACATGAAGATCTGTGCTCTGCCAGTATGCCCTATCAAAGAGATCTTGAGTGTTTTCCACCCAGGAGGCATTGAGGAGCTGGAACTGAACATGGGGTGGGATGTGTCCACACTGGCACGATTTGCTAACTGCCTTGGACAGATGAGAAGTCTTCGCAAACTCTTCCTGGCATACATCTACAAGAACACTTTCAGGATTGGAACCAGGACAGCAGGCAGAGAAGAGAGGTGCATCAGCAAGGTCATTGCTCAGTTCTCCAAACTCCACTGTCTGCAGCATCTCTCTTTTGATGACATCTTTTTTCTCAAAGACCACATGAAACAAATACTCAGGTAAGCAAGGATGCGGAGGTGGCTCAGCTACCAGAGCAAAACTTTCCAGTTCACTCTAAGGATTCGCATGTGCATGGGGCCTGCCAGTGACTGGGAACAATTATGGTGAGAGTTGTGGGTGTGACTTGATTTAGTAGACTCCAAGAGGCAGCACCCGGGTACTCTGATCGTTCATATAGTCAAACTGACCTTGAGACACGTGCCCTGTCTTCCTCTTTATAAACCCCAGTATACACCACTCCAAAACCTGAACTAACCACTTTGTCTATCTCTAGGTCCCTGAAGACCCCCTTGGAGACTCTCTCCATCACAAACTGTGATCTGTCACAGACTGACTTGAATAATTTCCCCTGGAGCCATAGCCTGCGTCAGCTAAAACATCTGGCCTTGAGAGATATGTTATGCACTTCATGTCTCAAGCCTCTTGGAGTGCTGCTAGAGAATGTAGCAGGTACTCTGGAGTCTCTGGACTTGCAGGGTTGTAGTATCAAGGACTCTCAACTCACTGACTTCATCCCTGCCTTCAGCAAGTGCTCCCAGCTCACCAGGGTTAACTTTTGGGACAATGACTTTTCCATGCCCATCCTGAAGAACCTTTTGGGTCACACAGCCAACTTGACCAAGATGAATGTGGAGCAGTACCCGGCCCCTATGCAGTGCTATTTCGGTTTGGGTTCCGTCTCTGAAGGAAGATTTGCCCAACTTTGTCTTGAGCTCATGGATACACTCAGAGCCTTGAGGCAGCCCAAGAGGATCTTGTTTTCCACAGATCCCTGCAATGAATGTGGTGAGCGCTGTGTCTATGGCTTTGGGCCCAGACTTTGCCCTTGCTTGCACTAAATAGGGAACATGCTTCTGGATGTGGGTGCTCTTCCTCTGGGTCTTCCTCAGGCATTAGCCTCCCTGCTATCTTCAGGGTCCGGAAAGATTCTCAACTGGCTTCAAGCATCTACTGAACCAAGGAACTGTTTTTGAAGTCTTCCATTGTGATCTCTTTATTAATTGTGTTTTTCAAAAGTCCCTAGGCCTACCCATTACATTCTCCTTTTTCAGCGTAATAAAGCAGCAATAAAATAATTCAGTGTCAGTTTTCTTCTTCATTGATATCTTTACTAAATACAGAATGATGGATGTCTTTGCTTAAATGCCATTATTGTTTTCTGGCTCCCATACACCAACCCATTGTAAGAACTCTGGACATAACTATAAAAGTGAACAGATATATGTCTATAATGACAGCATTCCATATTGGGGCAGGTAGATACTGTCTTCCTCTAGGGTGGACTAAATATCCAGGCCAGCCTGGGATACAGAGTGAGACTCTCTATCCAAAGAACCTGGAGCCAGAGAGATGGCTCCAGAGCACCGGCTTGGGGCTCTTTCAGAAGGCTCAAGTTCAGTTTCCTGGACCCATATCAGGTGGCTCTCTACTGCCTGGAGCTCCAGCTCCTGGTGAAGGAACCTGTGTGGATACCTGCATTCATGTGCATTACTCCACATAATACATGTGTGCATGTGCATATACCTAAATTAAAAAAAAAACAAATTTTACAAGTTAAAAAAATAAAAACTAACTTATTAGTTAAAATGGAGATAATCTCAGTGGCAGGGTGCTTGCCCAGTGCCTATGAGGCCATGGGCTCCATCTTCAGCTTTACAGGGTGTAAAGAGTACATGAAGTTTGAGGTGTGGGGTTCAGCCAGTGTTGGGCACATGCACAGCCTGCATTTGGCTCCTTGGTTTGATCTCCAGCACCACAAAAAAATTAAAATTTATGAGGGGCTTTGACATATAAATAGATATAGAATCAGAGGTGACCAGGTATGTATTTCATATTAACTGTCATCATTGAAGTTTTAGGTTTCATACATATTGTTTTGTTTTCTTTCCTTTTTTTCAGAAAACATGCCACTACATAGCCCTCACGTAGAATTCCTGGGTGCCTAGCTCTCTGGGACGTACCTCATTTGACAGTGCTTTCCTACTATACAGGAAACCCTCAACTGGACCTGTGAAGTCCATTAAACGGGGCACATGGTACTCACTTGCAATCCCACCATTCTGGAGGTAGAAACAGGAACAGATAATCAAGGTCATCCTACCTACACAGGCTAAGAACTTGTTCTGAAAAATGAAGACACTAAAATTTAAAAAAAAAAAAAAACTGTTTTACAAAAAATCCAAAGCAATGTAGCTGTATTTTATTGTTTTTTGTTTGTTTGGATGTTACTCGGTAGCACATAACTCCTGAAACTTATTTTGTAGACCAGGCTATCCTCACAGTCCCAACAGTCCTCTGTCTCAGCCTTCTGTTTGCTGGGATGACATATCTGGACCACCATGCCCTGTTTCCAGGTAAAGTGTGATACCCCCAAACCTGCATTGGCACAGGACTGTCATTGACCTCTCCTGGGGAGGTTGGGCAAGGAGGGTCTCAAGCTCAAATTCAGATTGAGGAACTCACTGAAATCCTAATTTAAAACAATCAGTACTGCTGGGCATGGGGCTGCAGGCCTTTCATCCCAGCACTGGGGAGGCAGAGGCAGGCTGATCTCCGGAGTTCAAGGGCGTCCTGGTCTAAAAAGTGAGTTCCAGGATACCAGAGCTACATAGAGAAACCCTGTGTCAAAAATGAACAAACAAAAATAGTGTTAATAGGGACTGGGGATGGAGGGCAGAAGTCAGAGGTGGAGACCTTGCTCAGTGTGTGTGGAGCCCTGGGTCCCATTCCAGGTGCCAGGTTTAATGAAAATAAAAGAGTCATAAACACAGCCAGAGATTGAGTTCAGTGGCAGAGGGTGGGCAAAGCATTCATGGAGCCCTGGGGTTAGGTCCCAGTAAGAGGGAGAGAGACAGACAGAGGAGAGAGAGATAGGAGAGAGAGGAGAGAGATGGAAAGGAAAGGAAAGGAAAGGACAGGACAGGACAGGAAAGGACAAATAAATCAAAGAACCAGAGAAATCTGCATTTGTATCTATAATAGAGATGCAATAGAGAACATGACTTCCGGATTCGATGACATGGAAGGTTTGGGACACATCTCTCATCTGGGGACTCAGAGTTCCTGAATTCAGACGCTGCTGAGATGGCTGGAAACAAAATGATGAGCAGTGAGGTGGATGTTGCAGGCTGAGGACAGGGCGAGCAGTGGGACCGCAGGGACAGGTGGAGTCTTGTGGAATCAGAATGGCGGTTTTGTGTTTCTATGTGGCTTCTGTCAGGGTCGTGACAGTGGCTTTGTCCTGCCCCTGTAAACCTGGATGCTCTCCCTCTGGGGTCTTTGTCAGTTATTAACCTCACTGCCAGATTCAGGGTCGGGAGGATCTGATGACTCCGGAATGGAAAACACTGGTATCTAATGACTGAAGTAGAGGTCCAGGTCACATCGGCAACAATGAAGTGAAAGCTTTTGTGACAGTTCTTTCATTCTTGTCCTTTACCTGTGAATTAGTCGCATCCCTTTTGTGTGTCACTGAAGTGAGCAGTATAGACACTTCCTCCTGAAGGATGTTTCAAGGGACTTGGAGGGTTATTAGCATCTAGTCCACGCAGGCATCGTCACCATGGACCCATCAGAGACAGCTGAAGGAAAGGGGAGCTCAGGGCAAAGTGCACAGGGTTTATGAGGTTGATTCTGCACTTTTCAATTTTACTTTCTCTTTATTTGATAGTTTCCTGTGAGCCAAGCTGTCCTTGAACTCTTGATTTTTTTCCCTTACCCTACTGAGATTACCATGAGCCACCCAAGTCCAGCCTGCATGCCACATGTCTGTAGGGTTTAATCCTATGGACTCTTGAACTCTTTGAAATAGCCTTAGTGTATATAAAGGTGTCTCTACAGGTATAAAACATTTACTTTAAAAAAGGGCTGTATTTATTGTATTTTAAATCTTCCTAGGTCTATCCATTATATCCCTCCTTTTTCTCTATAGTAAGATATCAATAAAATAATTTATTATTGCACTGTTTTATTCTTCATTGGACTATGTATTGACCACATAGAACAAGGATTCTTTGTTTAAATGTACTGCTGTTCTCTGAATTCTGTAATTATCTACATTTAAGTACTTCTCAACACACGCTTTCTGGACAGATGTAAAATGAACATATTGATGCCAGTAATGTCAGCATTTCAGAATCTGGGATAGGTGAATAAAGTTATCAGCCAGGGTGGGCCACATATGGACATCTGGGTAGGCTAGAGTACAGAGTAAGACAACTTTGTCGTAAAAAAAAAAAAAGTAGATGGAGAGAGATGTTTTAAGATCACACAGTGATGCTGGGTGGTGGTGGCGGTGGTGCATGTCTTTAATCCCAGCACTTGGGAGGCAGAGCCAGGCGGATCTCTGTGAGTTCGAGGCCAGCCTGGTCTACAGAGTGAGATCCAGGAAATGCACAAAGCTACACAGAGAAACCCTGTCTTTAAAAAAAAAAAAAAAGCACACTGCTTTTTTTAGAAGACCCAAGTTTGGTTTGGGTGGCTCTCAAAAGGTGGCTTCAGACCTGCAGCTTATGCAGGGACACTTGGCTCAGTCTGGGAGGAAGGGACTGGACCTGCCTGGACTGAGTCTACCAGGTTGATCGCAGTCCTCGGGGGAGGCTTTGCCCTGGAGGAGGTGGGAATGGGAGGTGGGCTGGGGGGAAGGGGAGGGGGACAGGAGGGGGAGAACAAGGGAATCTGTGGCTGATATGTAGAACTGAATGGTATTGTAAAATTATATATATATATATATATATATATATATATATATATATATATATGAGATATTCTACTCTCCAAATCCATTCACCTGATTACTAATCTGATATCCCAATTTACAGTTAACTTTGAATTGTTCAATGCTTTCTTTGTCTGTCCACATCCATATTCCAAGGAAACCAGATAGTACACATCAAAGAAAAAGTCCTGGGAAGAATCTATATAGTTATCTCCTGTGTACAACATGACCAATCTCCCTAACAACTGACCATATTCTTCATCTAGAATACTCCTTCTTGGGTTCCCTACGAGTTCTACTACCATGGGTCCTCTCAACATTCTTCCAGATGCTTTGGGGCCCAAGTCATGCAAAGAGGCCACCACCTGTAGCAGAGACAAGCACTACCCTCCCTCTCTACAAAGAAGATTTGCTACCCAGATACAGGGCTGTGGTCAGTTAATCGATTACAGCTGTCAACTCCACTTTCAGTGACCCCCTTTGGCTAGCTAGGGTCAAGCCCTTACCTATGAAAGCCCCCCAAGAAAGGTACAGCTGTAAAGATACGATCGCTCATCCTGGGGTAACTGGTGGGCATTACTCCTTGCAGAAAGATTTACTGGCTTGGCCTCCTTCCAGTTTATGACAGCATTTACAGATGTGGCCCACAGGGGACTTGATAGGTCAGAACAGTGCTCACAATAGCCTACCTCCCCTCTTGAGGTTTATAGGAACATGTCAGACAGATCCCTCACACAAACTCAGGGAGAATCCAAACTGGCCCCATTATATGGGTGGTAAAGGCATTTAGGACTCACACTACTCCAGAATGGCTTCATCTTCCTTGATTACTCCTACAAGGTCCAGTTTCCAAATAATTTCACATCCATAGGTATTAGAAGTTAAAAATTCATCACATCTTTTTGAAGGACCTAATTTAACCTGCAGCAATAGTCCATAAACCCAACCTGCCATTCTTTATTGGATACAATCATTATTTTCTATATTTGCTGACCCTATTGGTAAGAGATTCTAGGAACCACACATATGTACACAGGCAGATACACACACACATACACACACACACACACACACACACACACACACACACACACACACATACACAATTTGGCCTCTACCTATAAGACTAACCAGTTTTGTTAGAATTAGGGAGGGACTGATTTTAGGATAATTCTAAACTATGTTTGTCAATATTAATAGTCTTATATCCTAAAATGGTAAAAGCAGAAGTTAGAACAATGTCCATGAGGCTTCATGTGTAGTCAAATGTTAAAATACATGCTTAGCCTGAGCAATGTCTTAGATTCCATACTAGGACAAAAATTAATGAGAAATAAATATCTTTAACAAAAAAAAAAAAGGTGGCTTCAGGTGACAGGATTACTGGATTACTTCTGGCCTGCCTAGGGCCCTACTTTTACATGTACAAATCCATACAATAAACATACATATACACCTAACTTTAAAAAATAGAGAATATGTGGGGTTTACAGGGGTGTGGGTTGAGCTCAGTTGTTGAGCAATAGCCTCTGCCATGCCTGTCTACCTCTGTGGACCGCCCCCAGGCCTGTCTGTCTCTGCCGACCGCCACAGGGCCTGTATGTCCAGCATTTTCTTAATTAGTGATTGATGGGGGAGGGCCCGGCCCACTGTGGGTGGGGCCATCCCTAGGCTGGTGGTCCTGGGTTCTGTAAGAAAGCAGGCTGAACAAGCCATGGGGAGCAAGCCAGTAAACAGATCCCCTCCATGGCCTCCGCATCAGCTCCTGCCTCCTGGATCCTGCCCTGCTTGAGTTCCTGTCCTGACTTCCTTCAGTGATGATCTGTGATTTGAAGTTGGTTGGGTTGTGGTGTTTCATCACAGCGATAGTCACCTAAGGTAGACAGGTGGGAGTTTGAATGTAATTGACCCCCATTAAGCTCTTAAGGAGAGGCACAATTAGGAGGTGTGGCCTTGCTGGAGAAGGTGTGGTCTTATTGAAGGAAGCGTGTCACTGTGGAGGTGGGCTTTGAGGTCTCATATATGCTCACGCCACGCCCAGTGTCTCAGACCACTTCCTGTTGCCTTCTGATCAAGATGTAGCCAGCACCACGACTGCCTGCAGACCGCCATGCTCCCCCCCTCCACCATGGTGATAAGGGACTGAGCCTCTGAACTGTAAACCACCTCAATTGAATGTTTTCTGTTGTAAAAGTTGCCGTGATCATGGTGCCTCCTCACAGCAATAGAACACTGACTAAGACAGATCCTTTACTCAGATTAGTTAGTAGAGAGATACAGCTCACTTTGATGGAGGTCCTGGTGAATGCCAACCCACCAGGAATGGCCACTTCTCTTGGCCATTGTCCATTCTTTGTTCTTTGCCCTTAGTTGTCCAGGCAGAAGCTTCAGCACCACTTTGAGTCATCTTTTTCCTCCTTCCACAAATCCCGTTGTCACCGGATCAGATTTTTCTATTTATTACCCACAGCACTGAGGTCCTGAACCCTCATTATCCATTGTGCCGCCCCTTATCCGGGCAGGCCCCCCTTCATTTACAAATGTTCCTTCATAAGAAATCTTCCCGTCTCTGGGTTAGTCAAAGGTCTAACCACCCTGCTTACTGGCTGCCAGGATCTTTCCAACAGTGATCCTGCTAAAATGCAAATGTAGTTTTAAATGGCTTAAAATCTCCCAGTGGCTCCCTACAGTCTATGAATAAAGCCTAAATTCTTCAGTGTGCTCTTAGAGATCTTTCACGGCCCAGACTGCCTGACTGTGTTGCTTAATTTCCCCAACCCTGCTTATGTCCAGAGATTGACTCAGTCCATTGAGTCGGTCATCCTTTCACTCAGTTCCTGCTTTATTTATCTATGTATTTAGTGGGGGGGGCATGGGATTGTGCACATGCGTTAGCGTGAGGTCAGAAGACAACTTGCAGGAGTTGATTCTCTGGATCAAACTTAGGTCACTGCTGATGAAGAGTTACCACACCGCTTCAAGACTTTCAAAGTATCTCTCTGGCTGTGAATGAAAGAATGCCTTGAAAGCTGGCCGTGGCGGCGGCATACACACCTTTAAACCCAGCACTTGGGAGGCAGAGGCAGGTGGATCTCTGTGAGTTCAAGCGCAGCTTGGTCTACAGAGTCAGTTCCAAGACAACCATGGCTTCATAGTGAAAGTCTGTCTCAGGGTGGGGGTGGAGGGAGAATGCCTTGAACGACTCATAGTTTCCCAGATCACCACAAGGTCTTTTCCATGCTCAACATAAGCCTTTATGACTTTCGTCCACCGGGGAGGTCTTCCACCTCAGTCTACCTGGTGAGTTCACACCCGTGTTCCCAAAGTCAGCTTGCAAGCTGTAAAACACAGAGCACCGCTTCCCTTCTGCCATGGTAGAGCTGAGCACACATCTCCAGCGGTTGCCATGGCACCTTGTTCTGCGATAGCATGCTGTAGTTTAAATGGGAAATGTCTGCCAAAGCCCTGAGTTTTGAAGGCTTGCTCCCTAGGTAGCTCCTAATGGGAGAAAGTTAGGTCATTGGGAGCAAGCCTTTGAGGGGATGTTGAGACCTCGGCCCCCACCTTTCTGACTGCCATGAGGTAAACAGTATCACCGGCTTTGTGCAGCTACCGTGATGTACTAAGTTGCGGCATACCCAATGTAACAGGGCCGAGCAACCACGACCTGAAAACAAATCAACCTTTCTTCCCCCTAAGTTGGTTCTTTCCGGAGTTTCGTCACAGTTACTTGTCCTTGGCCCTAGATGATGGGTTTGCAAGGGATCGGGTGTTTTTCCTTTCAACTTTATGTCCCTAAGACCCAGGACTTGCTTTAATTGTATCCTCTGAATGGACAAATTTATACTGGGGCAGGGGCAGGGAGGACACAAAGTTCCTCCTTTGAGTTCTAGATAATTCCATCTATTCACTGTCTTTCTCTACTGGATGATGCTGTCCACCCAAGACCCAGGAATCTCGTGAGGGATGGGTGGACTCTGTGAGTTTCTCGTGTATCATATTTCAATAAACAGGCTTCTAGAGGAGAGGACGAGAGGGTTTTCTTCTGGGAAGAGGAAGGCTCGGTGAGGTTTATTTCTGTTGCTTTTTTTGGCTTTTGTTGTTGCCCTGGAGACCAAACCCGGGGTCTTAAGCTTTCTAGGCAAGCACTCTGCCACCCTGTTCCCAGCCGCAGGAGGAGAGTTTTGAGCATTCTTCCAATATTGCACGATACAGGGGTCCCTTGGATGAGTACGTAGGGCTGGACACAGGTCTGCTCAGGAGGTGTAAACCCACAATGGGCTTCAGTGAAGCAGGGCCGAAGGCCATGCAGACTGTGTGGCATGGAGCTATGGGGCCCTGTCCACCAAGGGCCCCATCCAGATCCAACTGTAGAAGCTTATTCTCTCTCCATGTTATCTGTAGCTCGAGTTTTCCTGCCTTGCCCACAGTCAGGACAAATCTTTAACACCCACCAGTCCCACAACCGCTCAGACCCAACCAAGTAAACATGGAGACTTAAATTGCTTACAAACTGTATGGCCGTGGCAGGCTTCTTGCTAACTGTTCTTATAGCTTAAATTAATCCATTTCCACAACTCTATACCTTGCCACATGGCTCGTGGCTTACCGGTACTTTACATCTTCCTTGTCCTGGCGGCTGCTGTAGGCAGTGACTCGTTCTGCCTTCCTGTTCTTTCTTTTCTCCTCTCTGTTAGTCCTGCCTATACTTCCTGTCTAGCCATGGTCTATCAGGTTTTATTCATTGACCAATCAGAGCAACTTGACATACAGACCATCCCCCAGCACAGCCAAGTGTAGACCATCTCAGACACCTGCGCTCAGACCCGGGTCCTAATCATCCTCTATGCAGACCTGCTGGGTAAAGCCACGAGGAACCTGAGAACAGGCTCCTACAGGACATACAGAACATCCCACAGAAGTTATCCTTTCCAGTTTTGAAGGTAGTAACATGTATGTATTTTATCTCCATGGTTTAGTCTAAAGCTTTGTTCTACAAGTAACACTGGTCTCAAAGACATGGAAGTGATAAAATATTCTAAATAAAAGGATGTTGTAGCATCCTGAATGTTTATGTAAAATAAATAAAATAAAAGATCTGCCAGGCGGTGGTGGCACACGCCTTTAATCCCAGCACATGGGAGGCAGAGGCAGGTAGATCTCTGAGTTCAAGGCCAGCCTGGGCTGTAGAGTGAGTTCCAGGGAAGGTGCCAAAGCTACACAGAGAAACCCTGTCTCAGAGAGGGAGAGAGAGAGAGAGAGAGAGACAGAGACAGAGAGAGAGACAGAGAGAGAGAGACAGAGAGAGAGACAGAGAGAGACAGAGACAGAGACACAGAGACAGAGAGAGACAGAGACAGAGAGAGACAGAGACAGAGAGAGACAGAGACAGAGAGAGAGACAGAGAGACAGAGACAGAGAGAGAGAGAGATCCTACTGCAGGTTTCCTGGACTCTGTTGAAGGTAGGTGGCATTGGAGAGACCAGAGGAACAGGCACTTCCCTCAGGATGCAAAGAGCTCCACACTGACCAGAAGCAGTGAAGGAGTTTGTTAGGAGAGCAGGAGGAGGGTCTGAGTGACAAAGTTGTGAGCAGCTTGACTTCTTTTGTTATTTGTGAGTTAGGATTTTAAGTAGGATTTCAGTTAGGATTAAGCAAATCTAGGAAGAAGCAGTTTGGGAACCTGGAGTGCACGGAACATCTTGGCTGAAATGATAAGTTTATTTCTATGCACAAAACCTTGAAAATGAACTCATTCATTCATTCTCTCAACATGTTCAAGAAGCACCACTTTTCCAATATTTTTTATTTTACTTAAGATCATTTATTGTATTATTATCATTATCATTATTAGCACAGAAATGCCACAGGATGCATGTGAAGGTCAGAGCACCACTTTTGGGGGTCAGGTTCCTCCTTCTGTGAATTCCGGGGATCGAACTCAAGGTGTCAGGCTTGCACTCAGGCACTTTGGCCCACTGAGCCATGTCACTGGTCCCAGCGTCACTTTTGTGCCTAGCAGTGACCTCTACTTTGCACATTTTATCCTCACAAAGCCTTCGCAGTCCATGTGTTCTAATTGCCACCATGCAGCTTACAAAGCTAAAGAAGTGTGTGTAATTTAGGATTCCAGTCTGGATTCTCACTCCTCAAGGACTGAAGCATGCAGGAGAATACCCATGACCTACAATAGAAGGTCTTGTCCTGGATCTCACTCTGTAGACCAGGATGGCCTAGAACTCACAGAGATCCCCTTGCCTCTGCTTCCCAAGTGCTGGGATTAAAGGTGTTGTGCTACTGTGCCTTGCTCTTTTTTTTTCTTTTTACACATTTTGATTGTTCTGAATTTTGATTATGTGTATGTGTGTGTGACTATGTGTGACTATGTGTTCCTATGAGTGCAGCATCCCATGGAAACCAGAAGAGAGTGTGATCCCCTTGTTGTGATTCCCAGATGGGAAGGTGGGGAAGTGAACTGAGATCCTCTGAAGGAGCAATAACTCTTGACTGCTGAGTCATCTCTCATTGACTGCTGAGTCATCTCTGGCTCCCAGAAAGGCCCTTCTGACTGCCAGCATGTGAGGTGGCTTCTTGGCATTGATAGGATTTGGAGTTGCAGAGAAGAGGATGAGATCACAAAGCAAGTGATTTCACACACCCCTGGTGTTCTCAGGCTCTTGGGAGGACACAGGCATGGGGAGGCATGGAAAACAGGAGGGTGGAGGGATTCAGTTAGGCAAACTCTCCCTGGGCACCTGCCTGTGAAAAGCCACAGCCTCTGCCCCAGTTATCTGCAATTTAAGAGGCAAAGAAGGGGCCCCATGCCACCCGAGCACACACAAGGTAGGAGGGCTTCAAATTAGCAGAGCAAGCCCCAGATCAAACGCCATGTTGGATTTTATCTTCCCAGGCAATAAAATGTAAAGCACACTCTTTGGCAGATTGTGGGCTTTCCATAATTCTTTGGAGATTTATAGCATGTCAGTTATTACAGCTGGGCTTACTACAGAGCCTGCGTCCCTGGAGCTGGAGCAGCTGTGTGTGCCGAAGGAAAGGTGGTTATAATGGCAAAGCCCATGGCAAGGCATTTGGCATCCAGGCTCTTCGAACTTTTTCAAGATCTGTGCAGTGAATGAATACATGTCTAACTGGGGATATAGCTCAGTTAGTAGAGTAATTGCTCCTCCGCCCTGGGTTCAAGTCCCATCAATGCGTAAAATGGGTGTGGTGGTACATGCTAAGTCATGCCAGCCTTTGAAGGGTGGAGGCAAGGTCAAAAGTTCAAGACCATCCTCCACCCATTATGGAACAAGATGGAGGTCAGCCTAGGTTACATTGAGACCCTGTTTTTACAAATAAAATAAGTAAGTAAGTAAATAAATATGTGTCTAGATTAAATTTTAGGACTCCTCTAGGAACAAACACTCCCTGGTCCTTAGGGATCTGTTTTACATGAAACCTGTTATAGCAGGGTCTCTATTATGTCTGCTTTAGTGCGCTCCATGGTGTTTATGTCTAAGGGGTTTGCCACCTGCCATTCAAATTATGCTTTCAAAAATTCTTGGCACACTGGATTGTTTTCAATCTTATAATTTCATAGCCATCTATTGAATAGAGTTTAGCATATAAGTAAAATAATTATTGTATGTAGCCTGATGATCATCCCTTCATGGTAAACAGGAGTGATGCTAAGTTCTCTAGGTCTGGAGCACGAGCATTCAGAAGAAGGAACGCAGAATTGCTGGGTGAGAGCATTTTGGTGCTAAGACCTGTGTCCGAGCCTCTGTCTTCAGGATGCCCAAGAGGCTGGACTCAAAGATGCAGAGACCAGAGGAACAGGCACTTCCCTCAGGATGCAAAGAGCTCCACACTGACCAGAAGCAGTGAAGGAGTTTGTTAGGAGAGCAGGAGGAGGGTCTGAGTGACAAAGTTGTGAGCAGCTTGACTTCTTTTGTTATTTGTGAGTTAGGATTTTAAGTAGGATTTCAGTTAGGATTAAGCAAATCTAGGAAGAAGCAGTTTGGGAACCTGGAGTGCACGGAACATCTTGGCTGAAATGATAAGTTTATTTCTATGCACAAAACCTTGAAAATGAACTCATTCATTCATTCTCTCAACATGTTCAAGAAGCACCACTTTTCCAATATTTTTTATTTTACTTAAGATCATTTATTGTATTATTATTATTATCATTATTAGCACAAAAATGCCACAGGATGCATGTGAAGGTCAGAGCACCACTTTTGGGGGTCAGGTTCCTCCTTCTGTGAATTCCGGGGATCGAACTCAAGGTGTCAGGCTTGCACTAAGATCCTCAGGGTTTTGTCCTCAGAGAGATTCTCTCTGTGTTCTGAGCTTATGGATGCACTCAGGGCCATAAGACAGGCCTATAGGGTTTTAATTGTTACATGACTCTGCACTAGATATCGCTGATGCTGTATGTATAACAGGTAGTCCCGTCATGTGTCTGTTGGCAGTAAAGAGGAGCATGTCCTTTGCCCCTCAGTTAGCTATATCACTCCTATGCCTGTCCAGTGGTTTCCAGAAACAGAATTGATACACTGAAGTGAGTAATGGAAACACACCTCCCCAGGAAGGAGCCTTGGGCAGAGGAAATGCCATGGAGTCAAAAATATGTTGTCTACAGGTCCACACGAGCCCTTGCTCCTCAAAAACAAATATAAACAGTAACATGAAGGGCCCACAGTATGAGAGGACATGCTAATAACCTTAGCACCCTGAGTCAGGAGGATCTTGATATCCAGCCTCCCCAGAACTCCAGGGCCAGTTCTAGGACAGGTTGAACAATGAAGGAAACCATTGTTTCAAAACAATCAACAACCATAATGAAATCAACAAGATTTCATCACAGAAAGACATTTGAGCCGAAGGTAAAACTTCATTTAGATTTTTCTCATTGTCTTCAATGTGTTCATCTGAAAAGACAGAAATGAAAATTTCCTGATCCATCTTGTTCTAAAGGTCCCTTTATCAAACCGCATGACCCAAGGGAGGACATCTACTCACCACTTCTGAGCACTGACCACAGTCTCTTTATCCCAGCTGAGCCAGGGGCTTCCTCCAGGCTCCAGGTCTCTCAGTATCTTCCATGGCTCTCCTGAAGCCTTTATATAGCTTCTTGCTCACCCTCCCTATTGATTCTAACTTACAACTCCAAAGCTGCAATTTGATTGGATGGCTCAATCTCTACCCCTTTAATTCTACAAATAACAATCAATCATTTTGTTTATTGAATCAGAACTCTTTGTGAAAACACCCTCAAAAGTCTTAGATCAATATAAACATTCCTCTTGTTAATTACTACAAACACTGAGTTTGTTGATTTGTTCTTTAATTTGCTTATTACTTAGTTTTGAATTTGTTCCAGTGCCTGAGTCTTGCTCTGAAGCCAAGGCTGTTTTGGAACTCTAACTCCTATAATCCTCCTGCAGCAGCATCCTTCCTCTTTGGATTACTGTTAGGAATCATCATGTGTCACTGAAATTGATGCTTGTGACAAAGGCAGTCTGAGTTTGAGTCAGTTTGTGATTTAATCTGTTACTGATAATAGAAACAAAAATAATTAAGAGCTATTTTTGTCAATGGACCCTGTGAAAAACACCTAGTCAGTCTGGAATATGTTCTGGAACTCAAGGCCTGAACTGGATGCTCTGTCAGTAAACTGAAGTAGCATCTACTCAAGAGGGTCAGGCAGGAGGAAGGCTTGGATCCATTAATATTTTGGAATGCACTAGGTGGTGGTGGCACAAGCCTTTAATCCCAGCACTCAAAGGCACAGCCAGGCAGATCTCTGTAAATTCAAGCCCAGCCTGGTCTACAGAACGTGATCCAGGATAGGCACCAAAACTTCACAGGGACACCCTGTCTTGAAATAAAACAAAAAAATTTTTTTTTGAAAACATTTCTCTACCTATATCTCAAATAGTAAAGTCCTTGCTTGGCATTTACAAAACCATAGGTTTTGTGATCTGGAAATTTTGGAACATGCCTGCCTTTCCATAATTGGAGATTTGAGTGAAAGGCTCAGAAATTCAAGGTCATCTTTGGCTATATAGAAAGGCTGATGCTAGTGTGGCCTCCATTAAACCATTTCTCAAAACAATTTTAAATATGTGTCAGGGTACAACCACTGTGGAAATCAGTATGGAGGTTTCTCAGAAATATGGAAATCAATCTACCTCAAGACCCAGCCATACCACTCTTGGGCATATACCCAAAGAATGCTCAATTATACTACAAAGATACATGCTCAACTATGTTCAGAGGAGCATTTTTCCTCATAGCCAGAACCTGGGAACAACCTAGATGCCCGTCAACTGAAGAATGGATTAAGAAAATGTGGTAAGAAAATATACACAATGGAGTACTACTCAGCAGAGAAAAACAATGACAGCATGAAATTTTCAGGCAAATGGATGGAACTAGAAAATATCATCCTGAGTGAGGTAACCCAGACCCAGAAAGACAGATAGGGTATGCATTCACTCATAAGTGGATACTAGATATAAAGCAAAGAACAATCAGACTGACCAACAGAACCAGGAAGACTATATAGCAAGGTGGACCCTAGGATGAATATGACTTATAATAAGTTTTGTTTTACTCAATTACTGGGCAAGCCTCAATGTACATTTCCCTACTAGGATAGGAATTTATACTGTATCAAGCTGATAATAGTAAAAGTAATTAATTAATTTTTAAAAAAATGTGTCAGAGAGGGCAATGTCACAGTTGTTCTCAGGAATCTGTAAGGAGTTTTAGAAAGGAAGGATTACAGGGCATGGAGGGAAGCTCAGAGGTTTCCAGTATGCACTGCTGTTATAGAATACACAAGTTCAGTGCCCAGCAGGAATAGTAGAGGCTAGGAAATTGTCTGTCCTCTCCTGGACATCATGACACAATGCTCGTGTGCATACACAGACACACATACACCCACAGATGGAGAGAGAGAGAGAGAGAGAGAGAGAGAGAGAGAGAGAGAGTAATGAGGCTGGTTAGAGAGTGAGAGACCTTGGAATACTAGTCTAAATGGGATGTCTCCATCAACTCTCTCCTGTTGGCTCAGGGAATCCTGTGGAAGAAGAGGAAGTAAAAGTGTAAAGCCAGAGGGGACAAAGAATACCAGGAATGCTTCTTCTTGTTCTTCTTGTTCTTCTTCTTGTTCTTCTTGTTCTTCTTCTCCTTCTCCTCCTCCTCCTTCTCCTCCTCCTCCTAATCCTCCTCCTCCTTCTTCTTCTTTTAAATGTATGTATTTATTATGTATAGTGTTCTACCTGCATATATTCCTACAGCCCAGAAGAGGGCACCAGATCTCATTATAGATGGTTTTGAGCCACAGTTGAACCCAGGACCTCTGAGAGAGCAACCAGTGCTCTTAAACTCTGAGCCATCTCTCCAACCCAGGAACCCTTTTTAAACACAGCAGAATTGCTGCACTTATGAACTCAGAGAGACTGTGGCAGCATGAACAGGGCCTGCATGGGTCTGCACCACATGGGGTGCTGGTGTTGAGATAAGTGGACCAAGCTTCCCTCCCTAACCCAGACTCTGTCTCCAGTTGATAAGGACTTGCCATTGACAAATAGTTCTCTCAAATGCAGTCTCCCTGGAGATACAAAGAACTCTTAAGGACAGATTCAATGACCAGTAGTAGACAGCCAACACAAAAGAAACTCCTAGCATCTTTGATGGTTCTTTGTCTCATAATGATTTCTTAGGTCATTTACACACACACACACACACACACACACACACACACACACACACACACAATACACGTCCTTTACTTATATATTATGGCTACCAATTTTGTGTTTCCATGGGATTCCTCTGTGTTTGAACATGTCCCACATCCATATGTCTTCCTCATACTTTGTGTTTAGCTCTTTTTTCCTCCGTTTATTATTTATTTTTTCCTATCCCAGTTTGTTTTTATTTTATTTTACATTATTTCCCAGTTTATCCTTGTAATCCCTTCATGGCTCAAAACTCAATTTGTAGATTGGCTGGCCTTGAACTCACAGAGATCTACCTGAATCTGCCTCCTTCGTCCTAGGATTAAAGGTGTGTGCCCCCACCACCCAGCTTTAAAAAATTTTTAAGGTAGATGCTCACTCTGTATGCCTGACTGGTTTGCCTACTTAGAACAGGTTGGTACTGAACTCACTGAGTCCCACCTACCTCTGCCTCCCAGTGTGAGGATTAAAGGCATTTGCTGCCATTCCTGGTACTGATCCAAACTCCTTAAGATTCATTCTAGGTGTAGGAATGTTTTGCCTGCATGTATGAATGTATACCTCGTGTATGCCTGCTGCCCAAGAAAGTCAAATCGGGGCTTCAGATTTCCCAGGACTGGAGTTACACATCATTTCAGGACACCATGTAGTTCTTGAAAGGGCCAAGCAGACACCATAACAGGCTACTCTGTCCTCTCTCAGAGATCAGGCCTCAATTTCAGTTTGCTGAGACTTGAGCAAGCAGTTTCTGGGAGGTCCATGAACAAAAGACATAGTCCATGTCTCTGCTGATTAATTTCTTAATGCACACAACAAGTATTGTAAGAGTAAAATGGGTCTCGGCGGTAGTGGCACATGCCTTTAATCCCAGCACTCGGGAAGCAGAGGCAGGCAGATCTCTGTGAGTTCAAGGACAGCCTGGTCTCTAAAGGGAGTTCCAGGAAAGGGGCAAAGCTACACATAGAAACCCTGTCTCCAAAAATAAACAAACAAACACCCACACAAAAAAAATATAGAGTCCTTGCAGTAGCTCCCTTTGTGCACATACTTTGACTTCTGAAGGTTCAGCCAGTTGATTACTCTCTGGGATCCCTCACCAGCTGAGAGCTATGTGCATGAGTCAATGTGAACATGTGAGGCCAGCCGGCCCCCATGGAAACTCAAGGACAGAGCCTGGGACTTGCCAGCCCTCCCCCCAAAATGAAAACTGTAACCCCCAAGCACTAAATTCAAAGCTTATACACCCTCACTCAATCATAGGACACCAAGGCTTGTACCACCCTTGTTTATGTTTTCTTTAAAAGCTGCTCACCCTGAGAGCTCAGGGCCATCCTCCACCACCTGTTTTATCAGATATCCAACACAGACCAAGCTCAAGCTTGCTTGTTATCAATAAACTCCAATGTGTTTTGCATCGGATATCAGCTCTGTGGTGGCCTTGTCTGGGGGTCTGGTGATTCAGCCAAAACAATGCTTGAGTTGAAGATTTTTGTTTTGTTTGGTTTTGTTTTGTTATTTCGAGACAGGGTATATGCTCACCTGAATGCTTCCCCAGGAACCTTCTGACTGAAGACCATTCATGAAGATTGGTCAAACCCCACCCACACTGGAGGAGCTGGCCAGGCAGGCGCTGCTGAGAAATGAGGCCTTGGCCATCTCTGCTCTGGAGAAACTGCCCTGGACGCTCTTCCCAGCACTGTTCAAGGACGCCTTCAATGGCAGACACACTAGGATTGTGAAGGCAATGGTGGAAGCCTGGCCTTTCCCCTGCCTCCCTGTGGGGACGTTGATGAAGACTCCCAACTTGGAAACCTTCCAGGCTGTGCTAGATGGAGTAGACACGCATCTGAAAAGAGAGTTTCACTCTGGGTAAGCAACAACCAAGTACTGTAGACACAAGGGGCCCGTGGAAGAGACCGTGGGTCAGGGAGAATGGCTTTGTAGGTGGGTCAGAGGCTTCTGATGGGGTCATGGTGCTGGAATGCAGGGGCCTTGAAACCTATTGTTTCCTGTAGTAAGGACGGTTGAGTATGGATTAGAGGACAGAGTAGAGGTAGCCAGAGAGGAAGGAGCCTATCCCTGGCTTTCCAACAACCACTAACATGGGACTAGGTAGAAATAGAGAGTAACTTAGTGGAAGGAAAGTGGTCAGCTGTACACATGCAGCTCACGGGAGATTTCCATGACACACATGAGTTCCTATGTTGGACACTTGGTGCTGAAGAGACCTTGGCAGGAGGGAAGAGCTGACATTAGAGATGTGTAGTGGAAACTTGCTGGTGTAGTGGAAACTTGTTGGGTGTTGGGGCTTGTCATGTCTGCTGACACTTTACACGTTTTACCCACAGGAGTGAGAAACTTCAGGTGCTTGACCTGAGGAATGTTCACCATGAGTTCTTGAACATATGGACTGGAAGAGAGGATGGGGTCTGTTCAGCAGAGACTGTGGATGAGAGGCCTGTAGTGAAGGACCTTCCCAGATATGCACTGAGGCGGTGGCATCTGAAGGTGGTAACTGACCTCTACCTCAGGCTACATCTGAATGAAGAGCAAGCATGCTTCTTGCAGTGGGTCCAGCAGAGAAAAGACTTTCTAAAGCTGCACTGTATGAACATGAAGATTTGGACTGTGCCTATGTGCACTGTGAAAGAGATCTTGAATGTTTTTCACCCAGGACACATTGAGGACCTGGAATTGAACCTGGCCTGGAATGTGTCCAAAATGGCATAATTTGCTTCCTGCCTTGGAAAGATGAGAAGTCTTTGCAAACTCTCCCTGAAAAACAAGGGCCAGAACACTTTCAGGCTTGTCTACAGGACAGCAGACATTGAGAAGCATATCACCAAGGCCTTTGCTCAGTTCTCCAACCTCCACTGTCTGCAGCATCTCTCCATTGGTGACATCTTCTTTCTCAAAGACCACATGAAACAAATACTCAGGTAAGCAAGGATAGGGAGGTGGATCAGCTACCAGAGCAAACCTTTCCAGTTTACTCTAAGGATTAGCATGTGCATGGGGCCTGCCAGTGACTGGGAACAATTATGGTGAGAGTTGTGGGTGTGACTTGATTTAGTAGACTCCAAGAGGCAGCACCCTGGTACTCTGATTGTTCATATAGTCAAACTGACCTTGAGACATGATGTGCCCCGTCTTCCTCTTTATAAACCCAGTATACACCACTCCAAATACTTTTTTTCTGAACTAACTGCTTTGTCTATCTCTAGGTCCCTGACAACCAACTTGGAGACTCTCTCCATCAAAAACTGTGAGCTGTCAAGTTTGGACTTGAAATATTTCCCCTTGAGCCAAAGCTTTCGTCAGCTAAATCATCTGGACTTGAGAGGATCTGAGTTTGTGACTTCATGTCTCAAGCCTCTTGGAGTGCTGCTAGAGAATGTAGCAGATACTCTGGAGTCTCTGGACTTTCAGCGTTGTAATATGGATGACTCTCAGCCCACTGACCTCATCCCTGCCCTCAGCAAGTGCTCCCAGCTCACCGAGGTTAACTTTTCATACAATGATTTCTCCATGCCTGTCCTGAAGGACCTTTTGCATCACACAGCCAACTTGACCAAGATGACTGTGGAGCACTACCCTGCCCCTCTGCAATGCTATAATGTTTCCGGTTACGTCGAGGAAGACAGATATGCCCAACTTTGTCATGAGCTCATGGATATACTCAGAGCCGTAAGGGAGCCCTGTAGCATCTTCTTCTCCACAAATGCCTGCCATGTATGTGATGAGAACTGTGACTCTGAGGAGTGCTCTGAAAATAATGAATGCTGTGTCTTTCACCTGGAGCTTTGTTCTTGCTGGCAGTAAACAGGGAACATGACTTCTGCATGTGAGTGCTCTTCCTCTGGGGTCTTCCTCAGTCATCAGCCTCCCTGCTAGCTTCAGGGTCTGGAAAGACTCTCAACTGGCTTCAAGCAACTCCTGGATCTGTTTTTGAAGTCTTCTGTTGTGATCTCTTCATTAATTGTGTTTTTCAAAAGTCCCAAGGCCTACCCATTACATTCTCCTTTTTCGCATAAGGCTGCAATAAAATAATTCACTCTCAGTTTTCTTCTTCATTGATATCTTTGCTAAACACATATAGTGATGAGTATCTTTTTGTTTAAATGCCATTATTGTTTTCTGGCTCCCATACACCAATTGTAAGAACTCTGGACATAAATATAAAAGTGAACAGATACATGTCTATAATCACAACATTCCATATTGGGACAGGTAAATACAGTCCTCCTCTAGGGTGGGCTATTGGTGAAATTATTAAGGCTACTCCACGTAGTTAAAAGGATATTTATTTAATGGCATAACTTACAAATTAAGGGATAGGTAGGTCACTGAGTGTGGGGAATGTGTATTGAAATGTAGCCATGTTCTCTGGAGCTCTGTTTGTTCCACCTCCACCATTCAGGGTCCCTGAACCAAGAGCACGCTGGCCCATCCAGATCTCGGGTCTCCATGCTCCTCCCTTGGCCCTGCCTTTTAGGCGTGACAGTAGCTGAAGTCTCGATGGGGGTTGGAACTGCCAGATTAAAGCTGGAATGGCTACCACTGCATCTCACCCTTTTTGTCTAAATAAGAAGGTTCTAACCTAATAGAAGACTATATACAAAGAAATGGTTATCAAATGTTATCCAGGATTAATGAGGGATAATGACCTAGATAAAATGGAACTACAACCAATGCAAACAATATCAAGCAAGAAACACATACTAAAATCTAGAGAAGTATAGAGCATAGGTAAATGGCATGTTACAAAGATCATTCCAAAAGGTGTCCTATGCTAAAGAACCTGTATCTAATACTTAATATGTTCTATGTAAGATATTATATATACCAAGTTGTAACTATAACTGCTACTCTTTAATCCCATCAAAGACCTGAGAAGGAACATAATGGTACCTGAGAAATGGTAGATGGATGCAAGCAACTTTTGGAATCTTGCAAGAGTAGACCAAGACAGCTGGCAGCCTGGACAGTCACCTAATGTTTCTCAGCACTGTTGGTGCATTCAAATTGGCTACAGGCCTAGAGTATTTCTCAGACCATTTTCCCGAAGCAGGAATTCTGAAAGACCATCTAACCCTGTCTTGGCAGAGTACAGTGGTCGCTTTCCTTGTGTCCCGCTTGTCCAGAAAGGACAGCATTGCATTCATACTGTCAGCTGTCGAGGCAAGGGCAGTTCTTTGCTCAGTAGGCCATTTTGTGCCAAGTAGACAAACTTCCAAATGGAAATGTCTTAGAAGAACAACATTCTCTCGGGATCAAATTGGTGCAGCCAGGAGCAATTGTGTCTCACGTCAACAGAATTCTAAGTTATTTCAATGCCATATTCTCTAGGTCTATGAAGTGTTTGAAGATTACCTGTCCATCTGAACTATGTATCTGTAAATCTGGATAATCTAACTAATGTAACTATAGAGATGACAGGCATAGGTGACTATAAATCTCTAAGTCTTATCTACTGAAATAACCTAAGGACTAAGGTTTCACGTGAACAAGGCAAGCAGTCTATAAGCAAATGTATGGTAAAGAACGATGACTTCAAAATTGTGACAATACACAAAATATTTATAACAGAGGTAGGAATATATAGTGCGATATGCAATATGACAATAATCTTAAATATATATCAATATACCGAATATCCAAAACAGAAATAGAACATACATAAAGTATGACAGATATAAATTTACATTTGTATCAATATAAAAATATTTTAAATAAGAGTAGACATATATGTACATTATAACAAATATAGTTCTGTATTTGTATCAATATACAAATTATGTTAAACAGGAATATAAAAATAGTTTACATTTGTATCAACATATAAGAAACCATAACAGTACAAATTACAGTGCAAATTATCTAAGGTTGCTATTTTACTAAATTTGTTTACTAGTATATACAATAATCTACCATAATATCTTGTACCTATCCATTCCTTTTGTTCTTTTCCCTTTTTTTTAGAATACTGAGTCTAATATTTTCTTCCACCCCCAACCCTATAACCATCATCCATAACCCTGAGAATTATGAAACCTAAGGGAGCAGGGGCATCATTTTCTTAGAATTGCTTCCTGCTGTTTAGGGGGTGAAGTTATCTCTGTTGGGTACTGTGAGAAAGCTCAGATAGTTAAATCTCAGTTAGACTACTGTAGGTTCTGCAGCAAGTCTTAGAGTAATGGGTAAGATTGTCTGAAATTCTGGCAAGAAGTGTAGTATGATGATGATTACCATGGCATCATTCTGGATTGGGTAGAGTTGCTGTTGTTGGGGCCCCATTTTCCTTCTGGAGACTTCTGAGATTGCTATTGGAAAAACTTATTTGTTATCAAAAATGGGAGGTTTGGATTTAAAGAGGACATAGCGTGTAAGAAAGGATTCTCAGAAATCAAGAGTAAGCATGGAGAGAATTAAAATATAGAAGACAATGGTCCATTTTTATTGGTTTCCTTCTGGCCCACACCAGAGGGCTCTTCTGATATGGGACTGAAGAATCTCTCAAACTTTTCTTTTAGCAATATGCTTGGGTTTAGAGAAGGAGTGAGCCAATTCCATCTCCAAAGCCAGCTTGGCTTATAATTGAATTGGAACCAAAACTGTTCTAGATTGATAGAGAGATAGATGTTAGACAGCGAGATTTTACCATGTGTAGATTGGTACCAATAGATTCTTTCTTTCTGCTCTAAACATCCGGGTGTCCAAGGCCTTATGATTTTTGGAAGATGGGTATTTCCATTATCCTGGAAAGACAAAAACAGAACCCCACCTGAAACTTTGATTGTTAAATTTTTCTTACAACTTGTAGATATGGCACATTGGTGGATGAGCTTTTACTTCTCCTCATCAAGGGGTTTTTCTTGTTCGAATTGAATTCTTATTAATTTTTTTGGTATCCATATCTTTTCTTCTCCTGCAGAAACAAAGGCAAAACCCCTTCCCCAACGTAGAACATATCCAGGTTTCCATTCTGAGGTCAGCACAACCTTGAAATAAACCGGTTGGTTTATCTCAGGAGCTTTGTCTGTAGTCCAATGTCTCTCCACAGCTGTTGTTCCTTTCTCATCAGCATTGAGAAAATTCAAGGTTAATAAAGCACTATGCAGTCTATTTCTAGGAGTTATTGTTACCAGTTGTTGTTTATTTAGCATATCCTTTAAAGTTCAATTGGAACATTCTATGACTGCTTAGCCTGTGGGACTGTGTGGTATACCTGTAACATGCTTTATATTGTAATAAGCAAAGAATTGTCTCATTTTATTGGAGACATATGCTGGGGCATTGTCTGTCTTAATTTGTACAGGTATTCTCATGATGGCCATAACTTCTAATAGGTGTGTAACCACAGAATCAGCCTTTTCAGAACTCATAGGGGTTGCCCATTGAAATCCTGAATAGGTGTCAATGGTATGATGTACATACTTTAATCTTCCAAATCCTGCAAAATGAAACACATCCATCTGCCAAATTTCATTTCTTTGTATACCTTTTGGATTGCTCCCTGTAGGTAATGGAGTTTGGTTATAGATGGAACAAGTAGGACATTTTTTCACAATATCCTTTAGCCTGTTGCCAAGTGATGGAGAAATCCTTCTTCAAACCTTTGCTATTTATATGGTATTTCTTATGACATTCTGAGGCTTCTAGCACATTACCTATTAGTAACTGATCAATCTCATCATTACCTTGTGCTAGAGGTCCTGGCAGACCTGTATGGGATCTGATATGTGTTATATATATATAGGTTGTTCCCTTTTTTTGATGATTTCCTGAAATTGTATGAATAATGAAGTTAATTCTGTATTATCATGAATAAATTCAACAGTTTCAATATGTAAAACAACTCTCTCTGCATATTGAGAGTCAGTGACTATATTGAGGGTTTCTGTGAAGTCCATCAATACCATAAGAATGGCATACAGTTCTGCCTTTTGTACAGAGCTGTGTGGAATTTGTACCACTTTACTTAAGTCTACTGATTTAATCCAGCTTTCCCTGGTTTGTTTGCATCAGTATAGAATGTGAGGACTCCAAAAATTGGCTTTTGTCATACAATGTGAGGAAGGACCCATTCAGTCTTCTTTATGAATTCTAGTCTCTTACTTTTGGGATAGTGGTTGTTAATCTCTCCCAAAAAGTTACTGCAGCCTCTCTGCCAGTATTCATTATCTTTCCATAGTGATGAAATTTCCTCATTAGTTAAAGGTACTACAATTTCTGATGGGTCCATTCCTGTCAACTGGCAAAGTCTTAATTTACCCTTTGGAATAAAATCAGAGATCTTTTCTATATAAGCCTTTAATTTCTTATTTGGTTTACATGGTAGGAATATGCATTCCAATATAATATCTTCCCTCTGCATCAAAATACCTGTTGGGGATGTCTGGAGGGGAAAATGACAAGAATGCATTTAAGTTCTGGATCCACACGATCCACGTGTGCTTCTCAAATTGCCTTTTCTACTAGAGCCAATTCCTTCTCAGCTTCGGCTGATAATTCTCTTGGACTATTTAATTCTTTGTCCCCTTCTAGAGTATTAGCCAAATTTTGTAGTCCATCTTTGCATATTCCCATGATACCCAGTAAGTTGGAAATGCATCCTAATAACTTTTGAAAATCATTAAGAGTCTTCAATCGATCTCTCCTTAGTTGTACCTTTTGGGGTCTAATTTTTTGTAGCTCTATCTTATATCCTAAGTAATTAATAGAATCTCCTCTTTGTATTTTTCAGGATGAATTTGCATTCCCCAGCGAGGCAAATTTTTTTTTACTTCTTCAAACATGCTTTCTAATGTATCTAACTTTGGATCAGCTAATAGGATATCATCCATATAGTGATAAATTATGGATTGTGGAAACATTACATGAATTATCTCCAATGGTTTTTGTACAAAGTATTGGCACAAAATAGAGCTGTTTAACATTCCCTGTGGAGGACCTTCCATTGATATCTCTTGACTGGCTGAGAATTATTATAATTAGGTACTGTGAAGGCAAATTTTTCTCTATCATTTTCTTGTAAGGGTATGGTAAAGAAACAGTCTTTTAAGTCAATAACTATTATAGGCCATTCTTTGGGTAGCAGAGAGGGCAAGGGCATCCCAGTCTGTAGGGAGCCCATAGGCTGAATTATTTTATTAATAGCTCTCAGATCTGTCAGCATTCTCCAATTACCAGACTTTTTTTGATAACAAATAGAGGAGAATTCCAAGGGCTGGTAGATTCTTCAATGTGTTGAGCATTTAACTGCTCTTGAACCAGCTGTTCTAAAGCTTGTAGCTTCTCCTTTGTCAAAGGCCATTGTCCAACCCAGACAGGTTTATTAGTTAGCCATTTTGAAGGTAAGGCAGTTGGTACTTCTGAGAGTTGAACATCAGTTGTGCTCTGTTTGTGAACAGCCTGAATGGTTGGTGACTGATTTTTATAGCATGTCATGATATTATCCCTAGAAACATGCATTGGTCTGTATTCCTTTTCTGAAAGTATAGGAATTTTAATCTGGGTATTCCACTGTTGTAACAGATCTCGGCCCCAAAGATTTACTGCTACATTTGCTACATATGGCTTCAACCTTCCTCTCTGTCCTTCTGGCCCTATGCATTCAACCCATCTCAAACTCTGTTTTATCTGAGAAAAGGTGCCAATTCCTAAAAGTTGGACATCTACCTCTTGAAGAGGCCAATTCGGATGCCATGATTTTTGTGTAATTTACAGTCACATCTGCACCTGTGTCTACCAGGCCCTCCAGAACCAGGCCATTAATTCGAATTCTAAGCTTTGGTCTTTGTTCATTTATGGAAGTCTGCCAAAATATTTGTTTTATAGTGTTCTTTGTAAACTGTTATCCATCTATCAAAGCTGTTTTATCATCCATTGCAGTATCAGTTTTTACATTAGGCATTGGTTTATTCAGTTGTCCTGGAGAGGAATTTCTTCCACAGTGGCTGGGAATGTTCATAATACATTTGATTTGGGGCCTGCAAAAAGCCCCCTGAGGCGTTTCTCACCAGTAAAGGGTTGCTTTATATATCTATTTTTGATCTGCACTCACTGGTCCAGTGTCAGCCTTTGCTACATCTTCTACATAATCTAGGAGGTGGTTGGGGTATCCTGTTTAGGCTATTCCTAGAAGGAGTATTACTTCTAGGAGTACTCCATGTACAGTTTTTACTTATATGACCTGGTGTACCACATTTAAAACATTTGGTACTACGGTGCCTTCTTTCACCTCTGGGATTTGTCTCTCCTATCCAAGCCTCATTACTGTAGTAAAGAGATGGAACACCATTAGTATATTGAATCCCTTCTTCCAGAGGAGATGATCTGATCTTTAATGGTGTAAGTATTCTTCTGCATTCTGCATTAGCATTGTCAAATGCCAAGGACTCAGTTAATACTTTTCTTAATTCTTTATCTGATACAGCTCATCAGCTAGCCCACTCAGTAGGGCATGAGACTCTTAATCGCAGGGTCATGGGTTCGTGCCCCATGTTGTGTTCCAGATATTGGTGAAATTATTAAGGCTACTCCACGTAGTTAAAAGGATATTTATTTAATGGTGTAACTTACAAATTAAGGGATAGGTAGGTTTTGGGGTCTGGGGAAAGTGTATCAAAATCCAGCAGTGTTCTCTGGAGATCTGTTCGGTCCATCTCTACCATTCAGGGTCCCTGAACTAAGAGCGTGCTGGCCCATCCAGATCTCGAGTCTCCAGGCACCTCCCTTGGGCCGCCTTGTAGGTGTGACAGTTGCCGAAGTCTCGAAGTCTCAATGGGGGTTGGAAGTTCCAGATCAAAGCTGGAATGGCTACCTACTACAGTGGACTAAATATCCAGGCCAGCCTGGGATACAGAATGAGACTCTCTATCCAAAGACCCTGGAGCCAGAGAGATGGCTCAAAAGCACACACAGGCTTGGGGCTCTTTCAAAGTGCTCAAGTTCAGTTTCCTGTACCCATATCAGGTGGCTCTCTAATGCCTGGAGCTCCAGCCCCTGGTGAAGTAATCTGTGTGGATACCTGCATTCATGTGCATTATTAAACACATGAAATGTGTGCTTGTGCATATACCTAAATAAAAAAAACAAATTTTACAAGTTAAAAAAATAAAAAGTAACTTTTTAGTTAAAATGGAGATATACTCAATGGCAGGGTGCTTGCCCAATGCCTATGAGGCCCTGGGCTCAATCTTCAGCTTTACAGGGTGTAAAAAGTACATGAAGTTTGAGGTGTGGGGTTCAACCATTGTTGGGCGCATGCACAGCTTGCATTTTGCTCCTTGGTTTGATCTCCAGCACCACGGAAAAATTAGATGTTATAAAGGGCTTTGACATATAAAGTAGATATAGAGTCAGAAGTGAGCAGGTGTGTATTTCACATAACCATAATTTTCTTTAACTGTTATTTTTGAAGTTTTAGGTTTCATACATATTGTTTTGTTTTCTTTCTTTCTTTCTTTCTTCCTTCCTTCCTTCCTTTCTTTCTTTTTCAGAGAACATGCCACTATATAGCCTTCCCATAGCATTCCTGGGTCCCTAGCTCCCTGGGACATACCTCACTTGACAATGCTTTCCTACTATACACAAAACCCTCAACTGGACCTGTGAAGTCCATTAAACGGGGCACATGGTACTCCCTTGTTATCCCACCATTCTGTCGGTAGAAACAGGAACAGACATTCAAGGTCATCCTACCTACATAGGCTAAGAAGTTGTCCTGACATTTCACATAAAAGCCACTTAAGGAGGGAAGGATTCATCTCGTTCATGGTTTGAGAAAATGCAATCAACCCTTCACAGCAGGAAAGGCTGGTGACAGGACAGGGGGTCACATGGCTGGTCAGAGCTCAGAGAGAAATGATGTAAGCACTCAGCTGGCTTTCTCATTTCTTTTTCTTCACTTCAGGACACCAAGTCATGGGTGGCCTCCCTGCTCTGTTCAACTTCTCTGGCAGGGCCCTGAACATCCAGAGGTGATTCTAAACTTAGCCGCATTGACAATGAAGATTATCCATCACAGCCATGGTATCTTATGTATGCATTATATTTAGTGAGGTTGAAGGTTTATATTTCTATGACAAGGGTCCTGTTGGAGCTAAAAGCTGATGTCAATGAACCTAGGACATTAGCTGGGTGAGGGCAGCTCTATCTGTTTTATTTACTACGCCATTCTCAATAGTGCTTGACACATAGTAAGCACAAGCAAATATTTGTTTAAAATATTCAGTTTGAAAAAATCTGTTACATTTGTGTGTGCGTGTGCATGTGTGTGTGTGCATGCCAAGGCAGGCAGGTGAAGATCAGGGACAGCTCTCTCCTTTCACTGTGTAGGTTCTGGGGACTCAACTCAAGTTGTCAGGCTTGGTGACTTCACCTGATAACAATTGGAGTGCTCAGGTTCATTCTTAAGTACTCGACTTTAGGACTCACTTCCTCATAATAAAAGAGAATGTATGCTAAACCTTAAAAAAAGGAACTTGGCCGGGCGGTGGTGGCGCACGCCTTTAATCCCAGCACTCGGGAGGCAGAGCCAGGCGGATCTCTGTGAGTTCGAGGCCAGCCTGGGCTACCAAGTGAGCTCCAGGAAAGGCGCAAAGCTACGCAGAGAAACCCTGTCTCGAAAAACCAAAAAAAAAAAAAAAAAGGAACTTGTTTTGAAAAATGAAGACACTAAAATTTAAAAAAACAAACTTTTTTTAACAAAAAACCCAAAGCTATGTAGTTGTATTGTTTTGAATTTGTATCAATATGAAAGTTGTCTTTAATAGGAATAGAAAAATAGTTTATATTTGTATCAATATACAAGAATCCATATCATTGCTAATTATCTTACGCTGATAGGTTGCTAATAGTTTACGAGTAGATATAATAACTACCTTAATATCCAATCCTATCTATTCTTCTTTTTTCTTTTCCAAAAGAGAATCTTGAGTCTAAATATTATTGTTTCTCACTTCCCCCCATCTATTACATTTATGCATAACACTGAGAAAATAAAACCTTTTGGGAGAAGGAATGACATTTTCTTAAAATTGCTTCCTGCTGTCTAGTGGATGACACTATCTCTGTGGGCTCCTGTAAGAAAGCTAAATGATTAAGTCTCAAGAGGACAGCCATAAGTATTGTAGCCAGTCACAGAGTAGTGAGCAAAGTTTATCTGACGTTCTGGCTACAAACGTAATATGATGGACCATCTCATCTTGGAACTGTCCTAAGAGTCTGCCTTACAAAGCTGATCATTGAGTGGTGTTCTTTTTGGTTCAATGGCGTCATTATGGAACGGGTAGAATCGTTGTTGGGGGCCCCATCTTCCTGCTGGAGACTTCGTGGATTGGAAAGATTTATTTTTCACTGTGAAAAACTTGAACATTATTAATATCAAAATGGAAAGTTTGAATCTGAAGTAGACATGACATGTGAGGAAGGATTCTGAGGCATCAAGACTAAGCATGAAGAGAAATAGAATCTCAAAAACAATGATTCCTAGATTTTTTTTCCCTTTGTCCCCACCAGGTGCCTCTTCTGATATGAGACAGAATCTCCAATTTTTTTTCTTTCAGCAATGTGCTTGGGTTTGGAGAAGGAGAAAGCCGACACACCTGGCTCTGTTTTCAGTGTGCTCTGAAATCACAGAGATCCAGACAGATCCCTGCCTGCCAAGTGATAGGAATAAAGGCATGTGCTACTGTTGCCTGACTTCTTAGTTTACTTATAATGGCTTGCATTTTCCTCTGATCTCCAAGCAAGCTTTATTTATTAAAGCACAAATAAAATATCACTACATTTCCCCCTTTTTGTCTAATAAAAATAAAAAAGTTATGACTAATATAAGAAAAACTATATACAATAAGTACGATAACTATATACAATATATACAAGCAATAACATTAATGGTGTCTAGTTCATTTTCATTTGACTAATTCCAAGAAAATATTCCATTATCTATCATATTTTGGTGAGTCCAATATGTACCTAATTCACTTTCTATCCACTCTTGTATTACCAACAGCAAACTATCTTATGATGCCTTTCAAACTTCCACACTTAATACCTCTTAGTAAGTTTCTTTTCTGAATTTCTTAACAAGGACATCTATAACTATAACCATCTCATCTTCAACTTCCTCAGAGACTGAGAAGGAAATAATATTACCTCATAAAACAGGAAGTGCAAAAAAGCAAATTCCAAGGAGTGTGGGGTATGACAGAAACAGCCAGCTTCCTAGACTGTCACCCGAGGTTTCCCTGCGACATTGTGGCATCATCTTTGGCCTACTGGCTTAGTATATCTGAGAGACTCATTTATGAAGCAGGATGTACACAAGACCTAAAACTCAATCCCACATTCAGTGTGAGTATTCCATGTACCAGATAAACTTGAATTCCACCAGTGTCAGGTTATAATTCAGGATTTTAAATTCTGGAACTAGCTGGTGTTTTTGGAGTTTGACTTCCCATTCTTTTCATCCTATGGGTAGCTTCATCTTCTTTCTTAAATGCCAGCCTACCACTGAGAGGCCAGACTCCATCAGCCAAGTTGCTCATCCAAGAATAGCTGTTCCAGCTACTGTTCACTGCACACCAGGAACCATCAGTCCACTGCCTATTCAGCTGCCTTCGAAGGAAAGAGACATTATCTATTTCAGATTGCAAAGCCCCTTCAGTGATGGTGCCATATTGTCCTGGCCTCAGAGGACACCTGTTGCCAAAGCTGCAACCACACTTGACATGGCAAGGATCAGTAGTCCTTTGTTTTTTGTCCTGCTTGTCCATTTGGATAGCATACTGTCAAAGCAGTTGATGTAGGGGCATTTCTTGCCTAGTGGCTAACATTTGCCACAATGAAAGTTAACTCCATATGGAGTTTCTTCAGTGCCCATATCTTCTCTATAATAGATTGGTGCTGCCAAGAGCAGACATGAGTCATAGTCATAAAAAAAGGAAAAAAATTATGTTATTAAATCATCTTAAATGTCATAGTCTATTGATCTCTGAAGGGTTTGAAGATGACCTGTCTATCTAAAATATATCTCTGCTTGACCTTAAAAACATACCTAATATGACTACAAGGCTGATTGTAATGTCTAACTACTAACTTTCATTTCTTTACATCCTAATTAGTTGGTAATAATAACTTTCAAGGATTAGCAAATTATATTACATTGTTAAATGGACTGTATGGGTACAATGTCCTGAAGAAGATTAGCAATATATATACAGCATTTTCTAACAAAATCAATCTCAAATTTGTATTAATATATATAACTTGTATACAATATATAAAAATCCAATCCGATGTAAAATATTTAAAACTAGCAGTTGTCTTTTAAAAGTAGATTCAATAATCTACCTTTTAATCTATATCATATCTATATCCTCTCATTTTTCTTTCAGAGTAGATTCCATACTCTGCCTTTTATTCTATCATTTCTATACCCTTTTTTTCAGAGTAGATTTAATTATCTACCTCTTATCAAACAAGAACCTTAAATCTAATCTCCTTTGTTTAGCCTCTTTCCTGACAATTAACAAAAATAACTTGTAACCATCATCCTAAACAATGACAATTATCCAAAACCCATTGAAAGACCAAAATCTACCCACCCTACCTCTTGGGAATATGGGTCTTGTGCTCTTAAAATTTCTTCCTGCTGTTTGTGGGCAAAGGCATCTTTAGGGGATCCTATAAAGAAAAAATATGGGTTAATAGTCAATTCCTGGAAGAGGTAGCTGTATCATTTGTTGTCCAGGGTCTGCATAACGCAAAAGTTCAGGGCTTGCTGTGTGGTGGTGGTGCATGCCTTTAATTGCAGCACTTGGGAGGCAGAGGTAGGTGGATCTCTGTGAGTTCAAGGCCAGCCTGGCCTATAGAGTGAGTTGCAGGACAGGCTTGAAATCTACACAGAGACCCCATCTTTAAAAAAAAGTTCAGGGCTTATCTCAAGTCCTTGCACCAATAATCTATCAGATGGCATCATCTCAGCTAGCCATCTTGAAATTGTCCTGAGCAGTTTGTAGTCCAAAACTGATCTTTGGGTGATATTTGTCAGCTTAGTGGTATTACCATTGTCTACACGGAATCTTCATTGTGGGCCCTATCATCTTTCTGGAGACTTCAAATTCACTGGTAGGCCTGGTCATGATTCCCTGCAGAAACCTGATAGAGACTCCAACACAAAAAATATAGGCAGCTAAATGAAGCCATTTTTTTCTAGAATTAGTTAGTACTCTATATGACCAATAATACCATCACAAAAGTTTAATATATATATTATAAATTTTGATATATTCATACCTTAAGGAAAGTTTAAAGAATCAAAATAGAACCAAAGAATTGAGAAATTAGTGACAATAAAATCGACCTTTAATTTTGGTTTACTTCTGTCCCATATCAGATGGATCTTCTGACATGATAGAGAGATTTCGCATTTTCCTTTTAACAAACATGCTTGGGTTTAGAGAAGGAGAGAACCATTCTCTAACTCCAAAGCCAGCTTTAATTTTTAATTGAACTCAGACTACATAAAGATCATTTGTGTTAAGTATCTGTAGAGAAGAGCAGAAACAAACATTTATGAAGACTTACAAAATTATATATGTGATATACCAATAGGCCAATTTACTTTTTTATTCTTGAGACATTTTTTTTTCAGGACGATTTGTCCTTTTTTTCAGATGTCTCATTTGTCAAGTGTTCTTCAGATTCCTTAGCTTCCATTCTCCTGAAGGACAGAAACAAAAACTTTTCCCCAAGCCTAACTTTGGGGAGGTTTCCTTTTGGCAAGTTATACCTGGTTGAATGATAAGCATTTGTTAGTGGTATAAGTTAGTTTAAATTGGATGGTCATGTTGATTGATAAACTATCACCTCTTCTCATTAAGAGGTCTCTCTTGTTCAAATCAAACCTCTATCAATTTTGATAGTATCCATAGCTCTTCTTCTCCAGTAGAAACGAAAGCAAAACTTCATCCCCAACGTAACACATATCCTGGTTTCCATTCTGAGGTCAGCACATCCTTAAAGTATATGGGCTGATTTAATTCTGTAGTTTTTTTCTATTATCTCTCTATGTCTCTCCACAGCTGTTGTGTCTTTCTCATTAGCTTTGACAAAAATTAAAGTTAATAGAGCATTATGTAATCTATTTCTGGGGGGGTTGTTACCCCTTTCTGTTTATTTAGCATATCATTTTGAGTTAGGTTTGATCTTCCTATGACTTCTTGGCCTGTAGGATTATGTGGTATACCTATAATATGCTTTATATTGTAATAAGCAAAAAATTGTTTCAATTTACCAGAGAGGTGTTCTGGAGCATTGTCAGTTTTAATTTGTGCAGGTATACCCATGATGGCCATAAGTTCTAGCAAATATGTGATTACCAAATCAGCCTTTTCAGAAATCCTGAGTAAGTATCAATATTGTGGTTTACATATTTCAGTTTTACAAATTCTGCAACTGAAACACATCCATCTTCCAGATTTCATTCCTCTGAGTACCCTTTGGGTTACATCCTGCTGGTAGCAGAGTCTGATTGTTAAAAAGAACAAGTAGGACATTATCTTATAATTTCTTTGGCTTGTTGCCAGGTTATGGAAAAATCCTTTTTTAAACCTTTACTATTGACATGATGGTTTTTATGAAATTCTGAGGCCTTAAGCACATTCCCTATCAATAGTTTATCAATCTCAAAATTACCTTGTGCTAGAGGGCCTGGCAGACACATATGGGATTGGATATGAGTGTAGAAGGATTCTTAAAAGTTCTTATTGATAAAATCAAACCCGAGGCCAGTTATTGGGGTGAATACTGGAAGGTCAGAGAAACAGAACAAGCCACAGCTATCTTACCTCACCGGATCCTCAGCTGGTCTTGTCTCCTCAGACTGGAGGCCTCTGAGTCCTCATCCGGAATGGGTCTCAGCTGAACTGCTGCTTGAAAGCCTGAAGCTTAACCAGCCACATGCTTAACCAGCCAAATGCTTCTAGTTTCTGGTCCTCACGCCTTATATACCTTCCTGCTTTCTACCATCACTCCCTAGGATTAAAGGCTTGCTTTCTGGGATTAAAGGCGTGAGTCACCATGCAGTTGTTCTGGGTCCCTTTGGGGGTTTGTTGTTGTTTTCTTTTTAAGACACGGCCTCACATGTGGCCCTGGTTGGCCTGGAACTTGCGATGTAGCCCAGGCTGGCCTCTTAAGTCAGAGAGATCCTCCTGCCTCTGCCTCTAGAGTGTTGGGATTAAAGGTGTGGCTGTTTCCAATGTGGCCTTGAACTCACAGAGATCTTAGATGGATTTCTGCCTCTGGAATGCTAGGATTAAAGGTGTGTGCTATCACTGCCTAACTAGTGGCTTTTCTGTTCTCTGACGCCAGATAAATTTATTAAGGTACACAATATTTTGGGGAACACAATACCACCACATATGAGCTATACATAAGGGATGCTTCCTATATCTGAATATGTATTGTAAATGAATAAGTAGTGAAGGTAATTCTGATTCATCATGGATAAATTCTGTAGTCAATATGTAATACCACTCTTTCAGCATACTGAGAGTCAGTAACTATGTTGAAAGGTTCTGAAAAATCCATTAATATCAACAGAATAGCATACAATTCCAATTTCTGAACTGAATTATAAGAACTTTAAACCACTTTACTTAAATTTTCTGACTTGTAACCTGCCTTTCCTTGTTTGTTTGCATCTGTATAAAATGTATGGGCTCCAGATATGGGTGTTTCCCATACAATGCGAGGCAGAATCCAATCACCTCTCTTTATAAGTTGAATTATATCACTTTTGGGATGTTTGCTGCTAATCTCTCCCAAAAATTACTGCAAGCTCTTTGCTATAACACAAATCTTAAAAGGTCTTGCCAACTTCTCAGCTCATCTTATTTCCTAAAACTGGAAGACTCTGAGTTCTCACCTAATGGATCTCATCTGAACTGCTGCTAAAAGCCTAAAAGCTTAAAAAGCCTCTAGTTCCTGGTCCTCATGTCTTATATACCTTTCTGCTTCCCGCCATCTCTTCCTCTGATTGAAGGCATGTGTCTTTCCCAAGCAAGAAATGAGATCTCAAGTGCTGGGATGAAAGGTGTGTGTCACCATGCCTGGCTGTTTTCAGTGTGGCCTTGAATTCACAGAGATCTCTGTCTCTGGAATTATGTGATCAAAGGCATATGCTACCACTGTCTAACCTCTGTGTTTAATTTAGTGACTGTTCTGTTTTCTGACCACCTGGTAAGTTTATTGGGGTGCACAATATATCAAACACACTTTCCCAAGGTTCACTTTCTACCCATAATTTGTCAATGTCATCCTTAAAGGTACTACAATTTCTGCTGGGACTATTCCAGCTAATTGACAAAGTCTCAGTTATTATTTGGAAATCAAGTCAGAGATCTTATCCACATAAGTTTATAATTTTTTACTCTGTTTATTTGGTAAAAATATCTGTTCCAACGTAATATCTTCCCACTGCATTAAAATTTTTGTGTGAGAATGCCTAGAAGGTAAAATAACCAAAATGCAATCAAGCTTTGGATCCACACAATCCACATATGCTTTCTGTACTTTCTATTCCACAAAGGCCAATTCTTTCTCATCTTCAGCTGATAATTCTCTTGGACTATTTAAGTCCCTGTCACCTTCTCAGGTTTTGAACAAATTGCTGAGTTCATCATGTTGTACCCCAACAACAGTTCATAGATGGGAAATGTCTCCGAATAATCTTTGAAAGTCATTAAGAGTCCGTAATTGATCTCTCCTAATTTGCACCTTTTGGGGTAAACTTTTGGTAGACCTATTTTATATCCTAAATAATTAATAGAGTCTCCTCTTTGTGTCTTTTCAGGAGGAATTTGCAATCCCCAACAAGGCAACATTTTCTTCTAACCTTCTTTCTAAAGTATCTGTATTTGAATCAGTTAGTAAAATATCATCCATGAAATGATAAATTATACTTTTAGGAAATTGTTTACGCATTATTTCCATTGGCTGTCATAAAAAATATTGGTACAGGGTTGGGGTATTTCACATTTCCTGTAAGAGAATCTGTAGCAGGAATGTTAAAGAGTCTTATTAATAAAATCAAACCTGAGGCCAGTTATTGGGGTCAATGCTGGTAGATCAGAGAGACAGAACAAGCCATAGCTACCTCACCTCGCTGGATCCTCAGCTGGTCTTGTTTCCTCAGACTGGAGGCCTCTGAATCCTCATCCAGACTGGGTCTCAGCTGAACTGTGCTCCAAAGCCCGAAAACTTAATGAGCCAAATGCTTAACCAGGCCAAATGCTTCTAGTTTCTGATCCTCACGCCTTATATACCTTTCTGCTTTCTACCACCACTCCCTGAGATTAAAGGCTTGCTTTCTGGATTAATGGTGTGATGAGACACCATGCCTGTCTGCATTTCTGCCTCTGGAATGATAGGATTAAGGGCATGTGCTACCACTGCCTATCCTTTATGTTTAATATTGTGGCTGCTCTGTCTCTGACCCCAGACAAGTTTATTGGCATGCACCATATTTGGGGGAAATACCATACCACAAGAATCCTCCATTGATAAATCTTAACCAGCTTAGAATTATTATAAGTAGGCACTGTGAAGGCAAATCTTTCTCTGTCTTTTTCTGGTAAAGGTATTGAAAAAAAACCGTATTTTAAATTGATAGCTATAAGGCTTCGTCTTTTAGGTAATAAAGTAGGCAAAGGATTTTCACAAGGAGCTGTGGACAGCTCCTTGGCTGAATTACTTTGTTAATTGCTCTTAGATCTGTTACCATTCTCCATTTATCAGATTTCTTTTTAATAATAAATACAGGACAATTCCAAGGTCTGGTTGGATGTCCAATATTATGAGCATTTAACTGTTCTTATACCAGCTCTTCTAAAGCCTGCCGTTTCTCTGCTGTTAAAGGCCATTGCTGAACCATTACAGGCTTTTCTATTCATTGTTTTAAAGGTAGAGCTGTTGGTGTCTTTGAAAGATCTGCAATTGTTGTGCCCTGTTCTTGTACAATCTAGATGGCTAGTGACTGCTCTTTATAATATCTCCTACTATTTCTTTCAGAAACATGTGTTAGTTCATGGTTTCTTTCTGGGGTTGAAGGAATGTTAATCTGAGTATTCCATTGTTGTAATGGATCATGGCCCCGTAAATTCATAACTATATTAACCACATATGGCTTTTCCCCTCTGTCCTTCTGACCCTCTACATTGAAGCCATCTTGCACTCTGTTTCACTTGAGATAATGTTCCAATCCCTAACAGCTGAACAGTTACTTCTTGAAGGGGCCAATTTGAAGGCCAAAATTCTGGTGCAGTTGTGTAACATCTGCACCTTTGTCTACCAGACCTTCCAAGAGAATATCATTTATTCTATTTTTAATTTTGGTTTTGTTCATTTATAAAAGTTTGTAAAACATTTGCTTTTTGGTTTCTCCCTCATTTCCTGTTCTCTCTGCTACCACTGTTGTATCACCCCAAACAGCCTGGTTGATTCCAATAGGCATTTGGTTTTTTAATTGCTCTCAGAAATGGTTTCTTCCGTCATGGCAGGAAAGGCCTGAACTGAATTTGCTGTGGGTGCCTGTGTGAGGCCCTCAGGGAGTTTTCCAATGGAAGAAAAAAAGGATTACCTTGTCTGTCCCTTGTTGATCTGCATTTGTTAGCCCAATGTTTACCTTGGGCAAAATCAGAAGGGTGGGGCATTCTCCTGCCATTGTTCCTCGAATAAACATTATATCTATTGATTCCCTGTTTAGACTCCCTTTTCAAATGACCTTGTTTACTGTAATTAAAACATCTGACCTTATTATTCTTCCTCAAAGCTCTTGATATCACCCCTCCTATCCACATATCATCATGGTCATGAGACTCAATACTAATTGTGTCCCTGATCCAGTCCTCCCGGGGTGCTGATCTTGCCTTCAATAGCCTGATTACTCTTTGGCATGGTGCATTTGCATTCTCAAAAGCCAAAGATTCCATTCTTATCAGTCTAGCTTCTGAATTTGGTATCACTCTATTTACTGCAGGAGACAGCCTTTGTAAGAAATCCATGAAGAAATCTCTGGGGCCGGGTATAACTTTCAGAAATGATTCAATTTTTTTTCTGCCTCCTCAATTCAGTTCCATGCATTCATGTCTGCCATGCAGCATAGAATTTAGGTTTGGTTATCCTATCAATATTGATTTTGTGGATCAGCATAATCGCCTTCTCCAAGAAGCTGATCCTGGGAAATTTCCACACCTCTAGTTCTATATCATTAGTCTATTGATTTGCCTCCTCTTTAAACCATGTTCCCCACTATAACTGTGAATTGGCCTCTAGGACACCTATAGTTAACTCTTTTTAGGCCTGAGGGATTATTCTATTACAAGTTGACCACGAGTTTAACATCTGCTTTACAAATCAAGAATGCATGCCATATGATACTATACCTTCTTTAAATCTCCTTAAATCTATCATTTCCACTGGAGTCCAGCTAGCTTGTTCACACTGTGAGCATTTGTCAGTTCCTCTAAGATTATTGGTTAGATTAAAATTAGCTGTCTGGAAACCTGAGGCTGTATCTCTGTAGCCATATAATTCAATCCTGAGATAATTTCAACTTCACCTTCTGTCCTGGTCTGAATCTCTCTATAATTCATTTTAACAGGTTTTTCTAAAGTCAGTCCTGAAAAATGTCCACCTTTAAATGCTTTGGTCTGGATATGAATTTCTCTGTGATTCATTTAAACAGATTTTTCTAAAGCTTGTAGGTTGGCACTTAAACTGACTAACCATTTTAATGCTAAAATAAAAGTGATCAAACACATAATATTTATAATTGATGCTATGTACATCTCATCCATATTAATTTTCCTTTCATTTAATTGTTCTGCTTTCAGATAGCCTAATGTATTATCAAACAGAGAGCCAATTCCTTCCATAGTAAAAATGTTTCTCATTTTTGAATATGGGGGAAAAATTCTCTTTAAACTAATTTCACCCTTTAAGACATCTGAATTAACTTACCAAGTCTGTTGACTGTGTAGAACAGTAGAAATCTGAGGGAATTTCAAATCAGCTAACTAGTGTGGGAGCAGTCTGAGATGGGAATCCAGAGAGAGCCTACAATCTACCACAAGAGAAGAAGCCAAAGAAACTCTGGCCATGTGCAGCTCGGCCTGAGCCTTGCAGCTCACACCTGAGAAAGGGGGCCTGGAACAAGCAGCTTTTCAGTGAATTCTTGCCACAATCACTGGTCACCAATTGTAGATGACCTTCTAATGGTCTCATTAAATAAAAGTCATGGAGCCAGACATAGGGATTAAAGCCTGAGAGAGATCAGAGGAATAGGACAGCCACAAGCTAACATCACCTCACCAACTCTGCAGCTCCCAAATGAGAGATACTTCCTGTCCACCCACACCTATATGCCTTGCTGTTCTGCCGATTTGCTCTCTCTGTCCAGTTACATCACCTCCTCTTTAATGCCCAGCTCTCTCAATTCCTGTCTGTCTGTACAGAGATCCATGGTTAACTAGTCTTGGAATTTAAGGCAAGTGCCACCACACCTGGCTCTGTTTCCAGTGTGGCCTTGAGCACACAGAGATCCAGACAGATGCCAGCCTGCCAATTGTTAGGATTAAAGGCAGGTGCTACAGTTGCCTGACTTCCTTGTTTACTTACAATGGCTTGCCTCTTCCTCGACTCTCCAGGCAAGCTTTATTTATTAAAACACTAATAAAATCCCAGCACATTTGAGCACAAATAAAATATCACCACAGCCATGCCTGTGCTTTTAAGCTTGGAGCCATCTCTCTGGCTCCAAGGTCTTTGGATAGAGGGTCTCACTCTGTATCTCAGGCTAGCCTGGATATGTAGTCCACCCTAGCTGATGACTATATCTACCTGCCCCAATATGCAATATTGTCATTATAGTCATCTATCTGTTCACTTTTTTATTTCTATCCAGAGTTCTTACATTTAGTTGGTGTATTGGAGCCAGAAATAATAATAGCATTTAAGAAAAAAACAAAACAAACTATCCATCACTCTACGTGTTTAGTAAAGATGTCAGTGAAGAACAAAACTCATACTGAGTTATTTTATTGCTGTCTTATTATGCTAAAAAGGCAGAATGTAAGGGGTAGGCATAGGGACTTTTTAAAAAAATGTAATTAATCAAGAGATCACAACAGAAGACTTCAAAAACAGTTCCTTGGTTCAATAGATGCTTGAAGCCAGTTGAGAGTCTTTCCGGACCCTGAAGCTAGCAGGGAGGCTAATGACTGAGGAAGACCCCGAGGGAGAGCACGCAAGTCCAGAAGTCATATTCCCTATTTACCCCTGGCAAGGACAAAGTCTAGGCCCAAGGTCATAGACACAGCGCTCACCACATTCGTGGCAGGGATCTGTGGAAAACAAGATCCTCTTGGGCTGCCTTAACGCTCTGAGTGTATCCATGAGCTCAAGACAATGTTGGGCAAATCTCTCTACTAAGATGTAACCGTAATCATCATAAGACTGTATAGGGGCCGGGTACTGCTCCACATTCATCTTGGTCAAGTTGGCTGTGTGTCCCAAAAGGTCCTTCAGGGTGGGCATGGAAAAGTCGTTATCTAATAGATTAAACTCGGTGAGCTTGGAGCACTTGCTGAGGGCAGGGATGAGGTCAGTGAGCTGAGAGTCCTTGATCCTACAACCCTGCAAGTCCAGAGACTGCAGAGATTCTGCTACATGCTCTAGCAGCACTCCAAGAGGCTTGAGACATGAAGCAAATAACAAGATTCCTCTCAAGACCAGATGTTTTAGCTGACGCAGGTTGTGGCTCAAGGGGAAATAATTCAAGTCGGACTGTGACAGGTGGCGGCGTGTGATGGAGAGAGTTGCCAAGGGGTTCCTCAGGCACCTATGGGTAGACAATGGGATTGGTTCAGACAAAAGGTTCTGGAGAGTGTGTATACTGGGATTTAAGAAGAGGAAGATGGGGCACGTGTCTCAAGGTCAGTTTGACTATATGAACAATCAGAGTACCAGGGTGCTGATGCTTGGAGTCTACTAAGTCAAGTCACACCCACAACTCTCACCATAATTGTTCCCAGTCACTGGCAGGCCCCATGCACATGCTAATCCTTAGAGTAAACTGGAAAGGTTTGCTCTGGTAGCTAAGCCACCTCCGCATCCTTGCTTACCTGAGTATTTGTTTCATGTGGTCTTTGAGAAAGAAGATGCCATTCATGGAGAGATGCTGCAGACAGTGGAGTTTGGAGAACTGAGCAATGACCTTGCTGATGCACCTCTCTTCTCTGTCTGCTGTCCTGGTTCCAGTCCCGAAAGTGTTCCTACAGATGCGGGCCAGGGAGAATTTGCGAAGACTTCGCATCTGTCCAAGGCAGGGAGCAAATCGTGCCAGTGTGGACACATCCCACCCCGTGTTCAGTTCCAGCTCCTCAATGCGTCCTGGGTGGAAAACACTCAAGATCTCTTTCACAGTGCACATAGGCACAGTCCAGATCTTCATGTTTATACAGTGCAGCTGTAGAAAGTCTTTTCTCTGCTGGAGCCACTGCAAGAAGCATGTTTGCTCTTCATTCAGACGGAGCCTGAGGTAGAGGTCAGTTACCACCTTCAGATGCCGCCGCCTCAGTGCATATCTGGGAAGGACCTTCACTACAGGCCTCTCATTCACAGTCTCTGCTGAACAGGCCCCATCCTCTCTTCCAGTCCATATGTTCCAGAACTCATGGTGAACATTCCTCAGGTCAACCACCTGAAGTTTCTCCTTCCTGTGGGTAAAACGTGTAAAGTGTCAGCAGACATGACAAGCCCCAACACCCAGCAAGTTTCCACTACACATCTCTAATGTCAGCTCTTCCCTCCTGACAAGGTCTCTTCAGCACCAAGTGTCCAACGTAGGAACTCATGTGTGTCATGACATCTCCCCGTGAGCTGCATGTGTACAGCTGACTACTTTCCTTCCACTAAGTTACTCTCTATTTCTACCTAGTCCCATGTTAGTGGTTGTTGGAAAGCCAGGGATAGGCTCCTTCCTCTCTGGCTACCTCTACTCTGTCCTCTAATCCATACTCAACCGTCCTTACTACAGGAAACAATAGGTTTCAAGGCCCCTGCATTCCAGGACCATGACCCCATCAGAAGCCTCTGACCCACCTACAAAGCCATTCTCCCTGACCCACGGTCTCTCCCACATTCCCCTTGTGCTCAGTCTACAGTACTTGGTTGTTGCTTACCCGGGGTGAAACTCTCTTTTCAGATGCGTGTCTACTCCATCTAGCACAGCCTGGAAGATTTCCAAGTTGGGAGTCTTCATCAACGTCCCCACAGGGAGACAGGGGAAAGGCCAGGCTTCCACCATTGCCCTCACAATCCTAGTGTGTCTGCCATTGAGCGCGTCCTTGAACAGTGCTGGGAAGATTGTCCAGGGCAGCTTCTCCAGAGCAGAGATGGCCAAGGCCTCATTTCTCAGCAGCGCCTGCCTGCCCAGCTCCTCCAGTGTGGGTGGGGTTTGAAAACTCATCATGAATGGTCTTCAGTCAGAAGGTTCCTGGGGAAGCATTCAGGTGAGAATATATCTTCAAGATAAAGTTTAGAAAACTTCCTCCCCCAGAACAGTAACCACTCAAGGTCTGAGTCAATTGCTCTGGCAATGGTAGAGTCCTCAACTTAAGGAATTGTCCTCACTCAGAATGTAAATCTACAGTTTCTCACTGACATCATGTGAGCCTCTCTGTACATGATTTCCAGGTCACCTTATGAGTGACCGTTTCTCACAAAAAAATAAAAAAAAAATAAAAAAAAAAAAAGCCTTTTGTCGTCAATGTTTCGTTAAGTTGATATAAAAAAAGATGCAGGCTAAAGCCTGAGTCAAGATAGAACTCAACATTTCCTGATCCATCTTGGTCTAATGGTCCCTATATCAAACCACCTGACCCAAGGGAGGACAACTACTCACCAGTTCTGAGCACCGACCACAGTCTCTTTATCCCAGCTGAGCCAGGCGCTTCCTCCAGGCTCCAGGTCTCTCAGTATCTTCATGGCTCTCCTGAAGCCTTTATATACCTTCCTGCTCACCCTCCCTATTGCAGTACCACCTTCCAACCCCAAGCTGCAATTTAATTGGACGACTCAGTCTCCACCCCTTTAATTCTTCAGACAACATTCAATCATTTCGTTGATTGAATCCTCCTGCCTCAACATCATTCTTGCTTGGATTACTCTTATGAAACATCATGGTTCACTGAACTTGATTAATGTGACAAAGGCCGGATGAGTTTGGGTCAGTTTGTGATTTAATCTGTTACTGATAATAGACATAAAAATAATTCAAAAATATTTCTCAATGGATCCTGGGCAAAACATCAAGTCAGTCGGCAATATGCCTTGGAGCTCAAGGCCTAAACTGGATACTCTGTCAATACACTGAAGTAGCAGATACTCAAAAAGGTAAGGCAGGAGAATTGCCTGTGTCCATCTAGACATATTGGGACATCCTTGTGTTTCCAGAATGTGAGGGCTTGGGTGAAAGTCTCAGAAATTCACTGTCTTCTTTGCTGTTTTGAGACCACTGTGGGCTACACTAAACCATTTCTCAAAACAATTATAAAAACATGTCAGGGAGGGAGATATAATACTTGATTCTCAGGAATCTGGAGACAGATACAGATCCAGAGAAAGAAAGAGAGAGAAAATAATGAGTCTGGATATAGAGTGAGAGACCTTGGAACACTAATTCCTAAATGGGATGTCACCATCAATTTTCTCCTCTTAGGGCTCAGGGAACCCTATGGAAGAGTAAGCAGAAAGAGTGTAAAGCCAGATGGGACAGAGAATAGCAGGAACAGTTATTTTTTTAAAAAAGAAATTATTTATTTATTATGTATACGGTATTCTACCTTCATGTATTCCCTCAGGCCAGAAGAGAGCACTGGATCTCATTATGTAATTGCTGGGACTGAATTCAGGGCTTCTGAAAGAGCAACCAGTGCTCTTAAACTCTGAGCCATCTCTCCAACCCAGGAACCCATCTTAAACACAGCAGAATTGCTGCACTTATAAACTCAGAGAGACTGTGGCAGCATGAACAGGGCCTACATGTGTCTACACCACATGGGGTGCTGGTGTTGAGAGAAGTAGAAACAAGCTCCCCTCCCTAACCCAGACTCTGTCTCCAGTTGATAAGGACTTGCAATTGACAAATAGTTCTCTCAAATGCAGTCTCCATGGAGATACAAAGAACTCTTAAGGACAGATTCAATGACCAATAGTAGACAGTCAACACAAAAGAAACTCCTGGCATCTTTGATGGTTCTTTGTCTCATAATGTTTTCTTAGGTCATTTACACACACACACACACACACACACACACACACACACACACACACACACTACACTACACTACAGGTCCTTTGCTTATATATTATGGCTAACAACTTTTTGTTTCCATCGGATTCCTCTGTGTTTGAACATTGTCCTGCATCAATATGTCTTCCTCATACTTTGTGTTTAGGTCTTTTCCTCCGTTTATTATTTATTTTTTCCTAACCCAATTTGTTTTTGTTTTATTTTACTTTATTTGGTTTGCTTTTTGGGTTTCTTCCTGTAATAGCTTGATGATTCAAAACTCACTTTATAGACTGGCTGATTTTGAACTCACAGAGATCTACCTGCCTCTGCCTGCCTCCCTTGTGCTGGGATTAAAGGCATGTGCCACCACCACCACTCAGCTTTAAACAATTTTTAAGCAGATGCTCACTCTGTATGCCTGACTCGTTCCTACTTAGAACAGGATGGTACTGAACTCACTGAGACCCAGCTACCTCTGCCTCCCAAATGTGAGGATTAAAGGCATTTGCTGCCATTCCTGGTACTTATACAAACTTTTTTAAAGATTCATTCTAGGTGTAGGAGTGTTTTGCCTACATGTATGAATATGCAACACTTTATAACTGCAGCCCAAGATGGTCAGAGGGGGGCTTCAGATCTCCCGGGACCGGAGTTACACATCATTTCAAGACACGATGTGGGTGCTGTGAGTGGAAGATTAATGGGTGCTCTTTAGTGCTGAGCCATTCTCAGCTCCCAGGTTTCACTCTTGATTTCATGTCTTTGAGCAAGTGTGCCACCCTGACCTTCCTGAAGCACTGACTCTTTCCTGGGGAACCAAGGATGGCTTTCCTCCAAGCCACCTCTTTTGTTCTGTTCTGTTCTGTTCAGTGGGTGGAAGGCAGGTCTTACATGGCTCAGGTTGTCCTTGAGTTGACACCTAGGCTGAAGATAACAGACCCTCCTGCCTCCCACTCTTGAAATCTGAGCTTACAGGCAAGCTCCGGCTTTTCTGCTGCAGTGAGTGCTGGGAAGAGGATGCAGTGGATGCTGGATAGTTAGTTCTCTACAAACTGAGTGCATCACCAACACCCCAACCTCCATAGTAAGGGAATCAAGCCATTCTCTGCCTCACCCTTTTGAGTAGCTGCTACTTGAGTGTATTGACAGAGTATTCAGTTTAGGCCTTGAGCTCCAAAGCATATTCCCGACTGACTTGATGTTTTGCCCAGGATCCATTGACGAAATATTTTTGAATTATTTTTGTGTCTATGATCAGTAACAGATTAAATCACAAACTGACCCAAACTCATCCGGCCTTTGTCACATTAATCAAGTTCAGTGAACCATGATGATTCATAAGAGTAATCCAAGCAAGAAGGATGTTGAGGCAGGAGGATTCCTAGGAGTTAGAATCCAAAATAACCTTAGCTTCAGAGCGAGACCCAGGCCCTGTAACACATTCAATACCAAGTAATAAATAAGCAAATATAAGAACAAATCCACAAACTCAATGTTTGTAGTAAATTAACAAGTAGAATATTTATATTGACCCAAGACATTTGAGGGGCAGTGAGGTTGTTTTCACAAGGAGTTCTGATTCAATCAACGAAATGATTGAATTTTGTCTGTAGAATTAAAGGGGTGGAGACTGAGTCGTCCAATTAAATTGCAGCTTGGGGTTGGAAGGTGGTACTGCAATAGGGAGGGTGAGCAGGCAGGTATATAAAGGCTTCAGGAGAGCCATGAAGATACTGAGAGACCTGGAGCCTGGAGGAAGCGCCTGGCTCAGCTGGGATAAAGAGACTGTGGTCAGTGCTCAGAACTGGTGAGTAGTTGTCCTCCCTTGGGTCATGTGGTTTGATATAGGGACCATTAGACCAAGATGGATCAGAAAATTTTCATTTCTGTCTCTTCAGATGAACACATTGAAGACAATGAGTAAATGTCTAAATAAAGTTTCACCTCCATCTCAAATGTCTTTGTATAAAAGTTTGTGATTTCATTATTGTTGTTGTTTTGAGACAAGGGTTTCTATGTTGTTCAAGCTGTTCTACAACTGGCCCTGGAGTTCTGGGGAGGCTGGAAATCAAGATCCTCCTGACTCTGGGTGCTGAGGTTATTAGCATATTCCCTTGTACTGTGGTACATTCACACTACTGTTTTTATTTGTTTTGTAGAACAAGGGCTCCTGTGGAACTGTAGACCACTTATCTTAGCCTCTTTGGCAGTTCCTCTGCTTCAGACTCACAGTAGATGGAATTGCTTGTGAGTTCTATCTTGACTCAGGCTTTAGCCTGCATCTTTTTTTATATCAACTTAACGAAACATTGACGACAAAAGGCTTTTTTTTTTTTTTTTTTTTTTTTTTTTGTGAGAAACGGTCACTCATAAGGTGACCTGGAAATCATGTACAGAGAGGCTCACATGATGTCAGTGAGAAACTGTAGATTTACATTCCGAGTGAGGACAATTCCTTAAGTTGAGGACTCTACCATTGCCAGAGCAATTGACTCAGACCTTGAGTGGTTACTGTTCTGGGGGAGGAAGTTTTCTAAACTTTATCTTGAAGATATATTCTCACCTGAATGCTTCCCCAGGAACCTTCTGACTGAAGACCATTCATGATGAGTTTTCAAACCCCACCCACACTGGAGGAGCTGGGCAGGCAGGCGCTGCTGAGAAATGAGGCCTTGGCCATCTCTGCTCTGGAGAAACTGCCCTGGACAATCTTCCCAGCACTGTTCAAGGACGCGTTCAATGGCAGACACACTAGGATTGTGAGGGCAATGGTGGAAGCCTGGCCTTTCCCCTGTCTCCCTGTGGGGACGTTGATGAAGACTCCCAACTTGGAAATCTTCCAGGCTGTGCTAGATGGAGTAGACACGCATCTGAAAAGAGAGTTTCACCCCGGGTAAGCAACAACCAAGTACTGTAGACTGAGCACAAGGGGAATGTGGGAGAGACCGTGGGTCAGGGAGAATGGCTTTGTAGGTGGGTCAGAGGCTTCTGATGGGGTCATGGTCCTGGAATGCAGGGGCCTTGAAACCTATTGTTTCCTGTAGTAAGGACGGTTGAGTATGGATTAGAGGACAGAGTAGAGGTAGCCAGAGAGGAAGGAGCCTATCCCTGGCTTTCCAACAACCACTAACATGGGACTAGGTAGAAATAGAGAGTAACTTAGTGGAAGGAAAGTAGTCAGCTGTACACATGCAGCTCACGGGGAGATGTCATGACACACATGAGTTCCTACGTTGGACACTTGGTGCTGAAGAGACCTTGGCAGGAGGGAAGAGCTGACATTAGAGATGTGTAGTGGAAACTTGCTGGGTGTTGGGGCTTGTCATGTCTGCTGACACTTTACACATTTTACCCACAGGAACGAGAAACTTCAGGTGGTTGACCTGAGGAATGTTCACCATGAGTTCTGGAACATATGGACTGGAAGAGAGGATGGGGCCTGTTCAGCAGAGACTGTGGATGAGAGGCCTGTAGTGAAGGTCCTTCCCAGATATGCACTGAGGCGGCGGCATCTGAAGGTGGTAACTGACCTCTACCTCAGGCTCCGTCTGAATGAAGAGCAAACATGCTTCTTGCAGTGGCTCCAGCAGAGAAAAGACTTTCTACAGCTGCACTGTATAAACATGAAGATCTGGACTGTGCCTATGTGCACTGTGAAAGAGATCTTGAGTGTTTTCCACCCAGGACGCATTGAGGAGCTGGAACTGAACACGGGGTGGGATGTGTCCACACTGGCACGATTTGCTCCCTGCCTTGGACAGATGCGAAGTCTTCGCAAATTCTCCCTGGCCCGCATCTGTAGGAACACTTTCGGGACTGGAACCAGGACAGCAGACAGAGAAGAGAGGTGCATCAGCAAGGTCATTGCTCAGTTCTCCAAACTCCACTGTCTGCAGCATCTCTCCATGAATGGCATCTTCTTTCTCAAAGACCACATGAAACAAATACTCAGGTAAGCAAGGATGCGGAGGTGGCTTAGCTACCAGAGCAAACCTTTCCAGTTTACTCTAAGGATTAGCATGTGCATGGGGCCTGCCAGTGACTGGGAACAATTATGGTGAGAGTTGTGGGTGTGACTTGACTTAGTAGACTCCAAGCATCAGCACCCTGGTACTCTGATTGTTCATATAGTCAAACTGACCTTGAGACACGTGCCCCATCTTCCTCTTCTTAAATCCCAGTATACACACTCTCCAGAACCTTTTGTCTGAACCAATCCCATTGTCTACCCATAGGTGCCTGAGGAACCCCTTGGCAACTCTCTCCATCACACGCCGCCACCTGTCACAGTCCGACTTGAATTATTTCCCCTTGAGCCACAACCTGCGTCAGCTAAAACATCTGGTCTTGAGAGGAATCTTGTTATTTGCTTCATGTCTCAAGCCTCTTGGAGTGCTGCTAGAGCATGTAGCAGAATCTCTGCAGTCTCTGGACTTGCAGGGTTGTAGGATCAAGGACTCTCAGCTCACTGACCTCATCCCTGCCCTCAGCAAGTGCTCCAAGCTCACCGAGTTTAATCTATTAGATAACGACTTTTCCATGCCCACCCTGAAGGACCTTTTGGGACACACAGCCAACTTGACCAAGATGAATGTGGAGCAGTACCCGGCCCCTATACAGTCTTATGATGATTACGGTTACATCTTAGTAGAGAGATTTGCCCAACATTGTCTTGAGCTCATGGATACACTCAGAGCGTTAAGGCAGCCCAAGAGGATCTTGTTTTCCACAGATCCCTGCCATGAATGTGGTGAGCGCTGTGTCTATGACCTTGGGCCTAGACTTTGTCCTTGCCAGGGTAAATAGGGAATATGACTTCTGGATTTGCGTGCTCTCCCTCGGGGTCTTCCTCAGTCATTAGCCTCCCTGCTAGCTTCAGGGTCCGGAAAGACTCTCAACTGGCTTCAAGCATCTATTGAACCAAGGAACTGTTTTTGAAGTCTTCTGTTGTGATCTCTTGATTAATTACATTTTTTTAAAAAGTCCCTATGCCTACCCCTTACATTCTGCCTTTTTAGCATAATAAGACAGCAATAAAATAACTCAGTATGAGTTTTGTTCTTCACTGACATCTTTACTAAACACGTAGAGTGATGGATAGTTTGTTTTGTTTTTTTCTTAAATGCTATTATTATTTCTGGCTCCAATACACCAACTAAATGTAAGAACTCTGGATAGAAATAAAAAAGTGAACAGATAGATGACTATAATGACAATATTGCATATTGGGGCAGGTAGATATAGTCATCAGCTAGGGTGGACTACATATCCAGGCTAGCCTGAGATACAGAGTGAGACCCTCTATCCAAAGACCTTGGAGCCAGAGAGATGGCTCCAAGCTTAAAAGCACAGGCATGGCTGTGGTGATATTTTATTTGTGCTCAAATGTGGTGGGATTTTATTAGTGTTTTAATAAATAAAGCTTGCCTGGAGAGTCGAGGAAGAGGCAAGCCATTGTAAGTAAACAAGGAAGTCAGGCAACTGTAGCACCTGCCTTTAATCCTAACAATTGGCAGGCTGGCATCTGTCTGGATCTCTGTGTGCTCAAGGCCACACTGGAAACAGAGCCAGGTGTGGTGGCACTTGCCTTAAATTCCAAGACTAGTTAACCATGGATCTCTGTACAGACAGACAGGAATTGAGAGAGCTGGGCATTAAAGAGGAGGTGATGTAACTGGACAGAGAGAGCAAATCGCAGAACAGCAAGGCATATAGGTGTGGGTGGACAGGAAGTATCTCTCATTTGGGAGCTGCAGAGTTGGTGAGGTGATGTTAGCTTGTGGCTGTCCTATTCCTCTGATCTCTCTCAGGCTTTAATCCCTATGTCTGGCTCCATGACTTTTATTTAATGAGACCATTAGAAGGTCATCTACAATTGGTGACCAGTGATTGTGGCAAGAATTCACTGAAAAGCTGCTTGTTCCAGGCCCCCTTTCTCAGGTGTGAGCTGCAAGGCTCAGGCCGAGCTGCACATGGCCAGAGTTTCTTTGGCTTCTTCTCTTGTGGTAGATTGTAGGCTCTCTCTGGATTCCCATCTCAGACTGCTCCCACACTAGTTAGCTGATTTGAAATTCCCTCAGATTTCTACTGTTCTACACAGTCAACAGACTTGGTAAGTTAATTCAGATGTCTTAAAGGGTGAAATTAGTTTAGAGAGAATTTTTCCCCCACATTCAAAAATGAGAAACATTTTTACTATGGAAGGAATTGGCTCTCTGTTTGATAATACATTAGGCTATCTGAAAGCAGAACAATTAAATGAAAGGAAAATTAATATGGATGAGATGTACATAGCATCAATTATAAATATTATGTGTTTGATCACTTTTATTTTAGCATTAAAATGGTTAGTCAGTTTAAGTGCCAACCTACAAGCTTTAGAAAAATCTGTTAAAATGAATCACAGAGAAATTCAGATGCAGACCAAAGCATTTAAAGGTGGACATTTCTCAGGATTGACTTTAGAAAAACTTGTTAAAATGAATTATAGAGAGATTCAGACCAGGACAGAAGGTGAAGTTGAAATTATCTCAGGATTGAATTATATGGCTACAGAGATACAGCCTCAGGTTTCCAGACAGCTAATTTTAATCTAACCAATAATCTTAGAGGAACTGACAAATGCTCACAGTGTGAACAAGCTAACTGGACTCCAGTGTAAATGTTAGATTTAAGGAGATTTAAAGAAGGTATAGTATCATATGGCATGCATTCTTGATTTGTAAAGCAGATGTTAAACTCGTGGTCAACTTGTAATAGAATTATCCCTCAGGCCTAAAAAGAGTTAATTATAGGTGTCCTAGAGGCCAATTCACAGTTATAGTGGGGAACATGGTTTAAAGAGGAGGCAAATCAATAGACTAATGATATAGAACTAGAGGTGTGGAAATTTCCCAGGATCAGCTTCTTGGAGAAGGCGATTATGCTGATCCACAAAATCAATATTGATAGGATAACCAAACTTAATTCTATGCTGCATGGCAGACATGAATGCATGGAACTGAATTGAGGAGGCAGAAAAAAAATTGAATCATTTCTGAAAGTTATACCCGGCCCCAGAGATTTCTTCATGGATTTCTTACAAAGGCTGTCTCCTGCAGTAAATAGAGTGATACCAAATTCAGAAGCTAGACTGATAAGAATGGAATCTTTGGCTTTTGAGAATGCAAATGCACCATGCCAAAGAGTAATCAGGCTATTGAAGGCAAGATCAGCACCCCGGGAGGACTGGATCAGGGACACAATTAGTATTGAGTCTCATGACCATGATGATATGTGGATACGAGGGGTGATATCAAGAGCTTTGAGGAAGAATAATAAGGTCAGATGTTTTAATTACAGTAAACAAGGTCATTTGAAAAGGGAGTCTAAACAGGGAATCAATAGAAATAATGTTTATTCGAGGAACAATGGCAGGAGAATGCCCCACCCTTCTGATTTTGCCCAAGGTAAACATTGGGCTAACAAATGCAGATCAACAAGGGACAGACAAGGTAATCCTTTTTTTCTTCCATTGGAAAACTCCCTGAGGGGCCTCACACAGGCACCCACAGCAAATTCAGTTCAGGCCTTTCCTGCCATGACGGAAGAAACCATTTCTGAGAGCAATTAAAAAACCAAATGCCTATTGGAATCAACCAGGCTGTTTGGGGTGATACAACAGTGGTAGCAGAGAGAACAGGAAATGAGGGAGAAACCAAAAAGCAAATGTTTTACAAACTTTTATAAATGAACAAAACCAAAATTAAAAATAGAATAAATGATATTCTCTTGGAAGGTCTGGTAGACAAAGGTGCAGATGTTACACAACTGCACCAGAATTTTGGCCTTCAAATTGGCCCCTTCAAGAAGTAACTGTTCAGCTGTTAGGGATTGGAACATTATCTCAAGTGAAACAGAGTGCAAGATGGCTTCAATGTAGAGGGTCAGAAGGACAGAGGGGAAAAGCCATATGTGGTTAATATAGTTATGAATTTACGGGGCCATGATCCATTACAACAATGGAATACTCAGATTAACATTCCTTCAACCCCAGAAACAAACCATGAACTAACACATGTTTCTGAAAGAAATAGTAGGAGATATTATAAAGAGCAGTCACTAGCCATCTAGATTGTACAAGAACAGGGCACAACAATTGCAGATCTTTCAAAGACACCAACAGCTCTACCTTTAAAACAATGAATAGAAAAGCCTGTAATGGTTCAGCAATGGCCTTTAACAGCAGAGAAACGGCAGGCTTTAGAAGAGCTGGTATAAGAACACTTAAATGCTCATAATATTGGACATCCAACCAGACCTTGGAATTGTCCTGTATTTGTTATTAAAAAGAAATCTGATAAATGGAGAATGGTAACAGATCTAAGAGCAATTAACAAAGTAATTCAGCCAAGGAGCTGTCCACAGCTCCTTGTGAAAATCCTTTGCCTACTTTATTACCTAAAAGACGAAGCCTTATAGCTATCAATTTAAAATACGGTTTTTTTTCAATACCTTTACCAGAAAAAGACAGAGAAAGATTTGCCTTCACAGTGCCTACTTATAATAATTCTAAGCTGGTTAAGATTTATCAATGGAGGATTCTTGTGGTATGGTATTTCCCCCAAATATGGTGCATGCCAATAAACTTGTCTGGGGTCAGAGACAGAGCAGCCACAATATTAAACATAAAGGATAGGCAGTGGTAGCACATGCCCTTAATCCTATCATTCCAGAGGCAGAAATGCAGACAGGCATGGTGTCTCATCACACCATTAATCCCAGAAAGCAAGCCTTTAATCTCAGGGAGTGGTGGTAGAAAGCAGAAAGGTATATAAGGCGTGAGGATCAGAAACTAGAAGCATTTGGCCTGGTTAAGCATTTGGCTCATTAAGTTTTCGGGCTTTGGAGCACAGTTCAGCTGAGACCCAGTCTGGATGAGGATTCAGAGGCCTCCAGTCTGAGGAAACAAGACCAGCTGAGGATCCAGCGAGGTGAGGTAGCTATGGCTTGTTCTGTCTCTCTGATCTACCAGCATTGACCCCAATAACTGGCCTCAGGTTTGATTTTATTAATAAGACTCTTTAACATTCCTGCTACAGATTCTCTTACAGGAAATGTGAAATACCCCAACCCTGTACCAATATTTTTTATGACAGCCAATGGAAATAATGCGTAAACAATTTCCTAAAAGTATAATTTATCATTGCATGGATGATATTTTACTAGCTGATTCAAATACAGATACTTTAGAAAGAAGGTTAGAAGAAAATGTTGCCTTGTTGGGGATTGCAAATTCCTCCTGAAAAGACACAAAGAGGAGACTCTATTAATTATTTAGGATATAAAATAGGTCTACCAAAAGTTTACCCCAAAAGGTGCAAATTAGGAGAGATCAATTACGGACTCTTAATGACTTTCAAAGATTATTCGGAGACATTTCCCATCTATGAACTGTTGTTGGGGTACAACATGATGAACTCAGCAATTTGTTCAAAACCTGAGAAGGTGACAGGGACTTAAATAGTCCAAGAGAATTATCAGCTGAAGATGAGAAAGAATTGGCCTTTGTGGAATAGAAAGTACAGAAAGCATATGTGGATTGTGTGGATCCAAAGCTTGATTGCATTTTGGTTATTTTACCTTCTAGGCATTCTCACACAAAAATTTTAATGCAGTGGGAAGATATTACGTTGGAACAGATATTTTTACCAAATAAACAGAGTAAAAAATTATAAACTTATGTGGATAAGATCTCTGACTTGATTTCCAAATAATAACTGAGACTTTGTCAATTAGCTGGAATAGTCCCAGCAGAAATTGTAGTACCTTTAAGGATGACATTGACAAATTATGGGTAGAAAGTGAACCTTGGGAAAGTGTGTTTGATATATTGTGCACCCCAATAAACTTACCAGGTGGTCAGAAAACAGAACAGTCACTAAATTAAACACAGAGGTTAGACAGTGGTAGCATATGCCTTTGATCACATAATTCCAGAGACAGAGATCTCTGTGAATTCAAGGCCACACTGAAAACAGCCAGGCATGGTGACACACACCTTTCATCCCAGCACTTGAGATCTCATTTCTTGCTTGGGAAAGAGACATGCCTTCAATCAGAGGAAGAGATGGCGGGAAGCAGAAAGGTATATAAGACATGAGGACCAGGAACTAGAGGCTTTTTAAGCTTTTAGGCTTTTAGCAGCAGTTCAGATGAGATCCATTAGGTGAGAACTCAGAGTCTTCCAGTTTTAGGAAATAAGATGAGCTGAGAAGTTGGCAAGACCTTTTAAGATTTGTGTTATAGCAAAGAGCTTGCAGTAAGTTTTTGGGAGAGATTAGCAGCAAACATCCCAAAAGTGATATAATTCAACTTATAAAGAGAGGTGATTGGATTCTGCCTCGCATTGTATGGGAAACACCCATATCTGGAGCCCATACATTTTATACAGATGCAAACAAACAAGGAAAGGCAGGTTACAAGTCAGAAAATTTAAGTAAAGTGGTTTAAAGTTCTTATAATTCAGTTCAGAAATTGGAATTGTATGCTATTCTGTTGATATTAATGGATTTTTCAGAACCTTTCAACATAGTTACTGACTCTCAGTATGCTGAAAGAGTGGTATTACATATTGACTACAGAATTTATCCATGATGAATCAGAATTACCTTCACTACTTATTCATTTACAATACATATTCAGATATAGGAAGCATCCCTTATGTATAGCTCATATGTGGTGGTATTGTGTTCCCCAAAATATTGTGTACCTTAATAAATTTATCTGGCGTCAGAGAACAGAAAAGCCACTAGTTAGGCAGTGATAGCACACATGCCTTTAATTCACTAGCATTATCCACTAGAGGCAGAGAAGATCTCTCTGCTAAGATCTCCTGCTAATGAAGTTCAAAAGGCCACATTGAGGCAAACAACAAGCCAGCAGCATGGTGACTCACGCCTTTAATCCCAGAAAGCAAGCCTTTAATCCTAGGGAGTGATGGTAGAAAGCAGGAAGGTATATAAGGCGTGAGGACCAGAAACTAGAAGCATTTGGCTGGTTAAGCATGTGGCTGGTTAAGCTTCAGGCTTTCAAGCAGCAGTTCAGCTGAGACCCATTCCGGATGAGGACTCAGAGGCCTCCAGTCTGAGGAGACAAGACCAGCTGAGGATCCGGTGAGGTAAGATAGCTGTGGCTTGTTCTGTTTCTCTGACCTTCCAGTATTCACCCCAATAACTGGCCTCGGGTTTGATTTTATCAATAAGAACTTTTAAGAATCCTTCTACACTCATATCCAATCCCATATGTGTCTGCCAGGCCCTCTAGCACAAGGTAATTTTGAGATTGATAAACTATTGATAGGGAATGTGCTTAAGGCCTCAGAATTTCATAAAAACCATCATGTCAATAGTAAAGGTTTAAAAAAGGATTTTTCCATAACCTGGCAACAAGCCAAAGAAATTATAAGATAATGTCCTACTTGTTCTTTTTAACAATCAGACTCTGCTACCAGCAGGATGTAACCCAAAGGGTACTCAGAGGAATGAAATCTGGAAGATGGATGTGTTTCAGTTGCAGAATTTGTAAAACTGAAATATGTAAACCACAATATTGATACTTACTCAGGATTTCTGAAAAGGCTGATTTGGTAATCACATATTTGCTAGAACTTATGGCCATCATGGGTATACCTGCACAAATTAAAACTGACAATGCTCCAGAACACCTCTCTGGTAAATTGAAACAATTTTTTGCTTATTACAATATAAAGCATATTATAGGTATACCACATAATCCTACAGGCCAAGAAGTCATAGGAAGATCAAACCTAACTCAAAATGATATGCTAAATAAACAGAACAGGGGTAACAACCCCCCCCAGAAATAGATTACATAATGCTCTATTAACTTTAATTTTTGTCAAAGCTAATGAGAAAGACACAACAGCTGTGGAGAGACATAGAGAGATAATAGAAAAAAACTACAGAATTAAATCAGCCCATATACTTTAAGGATGTGCTGACCTCAGAATGGAAACCAGGATATGTGTTACGTTGGGGATGAAGTTTTGCTTTCGTTTCTACTGGAGAAGAAGAGCTATGGATACTATCAAAATTGATAGAGGTTTGATTTGAACAAGAGAGACCTCTTAATGAGAAGAGGTGATAGTTTATCAATCAACATGACCATCCAATTTAAACTAACTTATACCACTAACAAATGCTTATCATTCAACCAGGTATAACTTGCCAAAAGGAAACCTCCCCAAAGTTAGGCTTGGGGAAAAGTTTTTGTTTCTGTCCTTCAGAGAATGAAGCTAGATCTGAAGAACACTTGACAAATGAGACATCTGAAAAAAAGGACAAATCATCCTGAAAAAAAAAATGTCTCAAGAATAAAAAAGTAAATTGGCCTATTGGTATATCACATATATAATTTTGTAAGTCTTCATAAATGTTTGTTTCTGCTCTTCTCTACAGATACTTAACACAAATGATCTTTATGTAGTCTGAGTTCAATTAAAAATTAAAGCTGGCTTTGGAGTTAGAGAATGGCTCTCTCCTTCTCTAAACCCAAGCAGTTTTGTTAAAAGGAAAATGCAAAATCTCTCTATCATGTCAGAAGATCCATCTGATATGGGACAGAAGTAAACCAAAATTAAAGGTCGATTTTATTGTCACTAATTTCTCAATTCTTTGGTTCTATTTTGATTCTTTAAACTTTCCTTAAGGTATGAATATATCAAAATTTATAATATATATATTAAACTTTTGTGATGGTATTATTGGTCATATAGTGTACTAACTAATTCTAGAAAAAAAATGGCTTCATTTAGCTGCCTATATTTTTTGTGTTGGAGTCTCTATCAGGTTTCTGCAGGGAATCATGACCAGGCCTACCAGTGAATTTGAAGTCTCCAGAAAGATGATAGGGCCCACAATGAAGATTCCGTGTAGACAATGGTAATACCACTAAGCTGACAAATATCACCCAAAGATCAGTTTTGGACTACAAACTGCTCAGGACAATTTCAAGATGGCTAGCTGAGATGATGCCATCTGATAGATTATTGGTGCAAGGACTTGAGATAAGCCCTGAACTTTTTTTTAAAGATGGGTCTCTGTGTAGATTTCAAGCCTGTCCTGGAACTCACTCTATAGGCCAGGCTGGCCTTGAACTCACAGAGATCCACCTACCTCTGCCTCCCAAGTGCTGCAATTAAAGGCATGCACCACCACCACACAGCAAGCCCTGAACTTTTGCGTTATGCAGACCCTGGACAACAAATGATACAGCTACCTCTTCCAGGAATTGACTATTAACCCATATTTTTTCTTTATAGGATCCCCTAAAGATGCCTTTGCCCACAAACAGCAGGAAGAAATTTTAAGAGCACAAGGCCCATATTCCCAAGAGGTAGGGTGGGTAGATTTTGGTCTTTCAATGGGTTTTGGATAATTGTCATTGTTTAGGATGATGGTTACAAGTTATTTTTGTTAATTGTCAGGAAAGAGGCTAAACAAAGGAGATTAGATTTAAGGTTCTTGTTTGATAAGAGGTAGATAATTAAATCTACTCTGAAAAAAAAGGGTATAGAAATGATAGAATGAAAGGCAGAGTATGAATCTACTCTGAAAAAAAATGAGAGGATATAGATATGATATAGATTAAAAGGTAGATTATTGAATACTATTTTAAAAGACAACTGCTAGTTTTAAATATTTTACATTCGGATTGGATTTTTATATATTGTATACAAGTTATATATATTAATACAAATTTGAGATTGATTTTGTTAGAAAATGCTGTATATATATTGCTAATCTTCTTCAGGACATTGTACCCATACAGTCCATTTTAACAATGTAATATAATTTGCTAATCCTTGAAAGTTATTATTACCAACTAATTAGGATGTAAAGAAATGAAAGTTAGTAGTTAGACATTACAATCAGCCTTGTAGTCATATTAGGTATGTTTTTAAGGTCAAGCAGAGATATATTTTAGATAGACAGGTCATCTTCAAACCCTTCAGAGATCAAATAGAATATGACATTTAAGATGATTTAATAACATAATTTTTTTTCCTTTTTTTATGACTATTGACTCATGTCTGCTCTTGGCAGCACCAATCTATTATAGAGAAGATATGGCATTTGAAGAAACTCCATATGGAGTTAACTTTTCATTGTGGCAAATGTTAGCCACTAGGCAAGAAATGCCCCTACATCAAACTGCTTTGACAGTATGCTATAAATGGCACAAGCAGGACAAAAAACAAAGGACTACTGATCCTTGCCATGTCAAGTGTGGTTGCAGCTTTTGGCAACAGGTGTCCTCTGAGGCCAGGACAATTATGGCACCATCACTGAAGGGGCTTTGCAATCTGAAATAGATAATGTCTCTTTTCCTGTCGAGGGCAGCTGAATAGGCAGTGGACTGATGGTTCCTGGTGTGCAGTGAACAGTAGCTGGAACAGCTATTCTTGGCATGAGCAACTTGGCTGATGGAGTCTGGTCTCAGTGTGTAGGCTGGCATTTAAGAAAGAGATGAAGCTACCCATAGGATGAAAAAGATGGAAGTCAAACTCCAAAAACACCAGCTAGTTCCAGAATCTAAAATCCTGAATTATAACCTGACACTGGTGGAATTCAAGTTTATCTGGTACATGGAATACTCACACTGAATGTGGGATTGAGTTTTAGGTCTTGTGTACATCCTGCTTCATAAATGAGTCTCTCAGATATACTAGTAGCCAAAGATGATGCCACAATGTCGCAGGGAAACCTCGGGTGACAGTCTAGGAAGCTGGCTGTTTCTGTCATATCCCACACTCCTTGGAATTTGCTTTTTTGCACTTCCTGTTTTATGAGGTAATATTATTTCCTTCTCAGTCTCTGAGGAAGTTGAAGATGAGATGGTTATAGTTATAGATGTCCTTGTTAAGAAATTCAGAAAAGAAACTTACTAAGAGGTATTAAGTGTGGAAGTTTGAAAGGCATCATAAGATAGTTTGCTGTTGGTAATACAAGAGTGGATAGAAAGTGAATTAGGTACATATTGGACTCACCAAATGATAGATAATGGAATATTTTCTTGGAATTTGTCAAATGAAAATGAACTAGACACCATTAATGTTATTGCTTGTATATATTGTATATAGTTATCGTACTTATTGTATATAGTTTTTCTTATATATTATAACTTTTTTATTTTTATTAGACAAAAAGGGGGAAATGTAGTGATATTTTATTTGTGCTTTAATAAATAAAGCTTGCCTGGAGATCAGAGGAAAATGCAAGCCATTATAAGTAAACTAAGAAGTCATGCAACAGTAGCACATGCCTTTATTCCTTCACTTGGCTGGCAGGATCTGTCTGGATCTCTGTGATTTCAAGGCACACTGAAAACAGAGCCAGGTGTGTTGGCTGTCTCCTTCTCCAAACCCAATCAAATTGCTGAAAGAAAAAAATTGGAGATTCTGTCTCATATCAGAAGAGGCACCTGGTGGGGACAAAGGAAAAAAAATCTAGGGATCATTGTTGTTTGAGATTCTATTTCTCTCATGCTTAGTCTTGATGCCTCAGAATCCTTCCTCACATGTCATGTCTACTTCAGATTCAAACTTTCCATTTTGTATTAATAATGTTC
>NC_051071.1:80109165-80111665 GCF_004664715.2 Peromyscus leucopus
CAGTAAAGAGGAGCATGTCCTTTGTCCCTCAACTAGTTATATCTCTCCGGTGCCTGTTCAGTGGTTTCCAGAAACAGAATTGATACACTGAGGTGAGTAATGGAATCACACCTCCCCAGGAAGGAGCCTTTGGCAGAGGAACTGCCAAGGAGTCAAAAATATGTTGTCTACAGCTCGATAGGATCCCTTGCTCCACAAAAACAAATATAAACAGTAACATGAAGGGCCCCACAGTACCAGTGTACATGCTAATAACCTCAGCACCCAGAGTCAGGAGGATCTTGATTTCCAGCCTCCCCAGAACTACGGGGCCAGTTCTAGGACAGCTTGAACAATGAAGGAAACCATTGTCTCAAAACAATCAACAACCATAATGAAATCAACAAGATTTCATCATAGAAAGACATTTGAGCTGAAGTAAAACTTCATTTAGATTTTTCTCATTGTCTTCAATGTGTTCATCTGAAGAGACAGAAAATGAAAATTTCCTGATCCATCTTGGTCTAAAGGTCCCTATATCCAACCGCATGACCCAAGGGAGGACAATCTACTCACCACTTCTGAGCACTGACCACAGTCTCTTTATCCCAGCTTGAGCCAGGTGCTTCCTCCAGGATCCAGGTCGCTCAGTATCTTCATGGCTCTCCTGAAGCCTTTATATACCTTCCTGCTCACCCTCCCTATTGATATCCTAACTTACAACTCAAAGCTGCAATTTGATTGGGTGGCAATCTCTACCCCTTTAATTCTACAGACAACATTCAATCATTTTGTTGATTGAATCAGAACCCCTTGTGAAAAACACCCTCAAAAGTCTTAGATCAATATAAACATTCCTCTTGTTAATTACTACAAACACTGAGTTTGTTTATTTGTTCTTTAATTTGCTTATTAATCACTTAGTTTTGAATTTGTTCCAGTGCCTGAGTCTTGCTCTGAAGCTAAGGCTGTTTTGGAACTCTAACTCCTAAAATCCTCCGCAGCAGCATCCTTCCTCTTTGGATTACTGTTATGAATCATCATGTGTCACTGAAATTTGATGCTTGTGAGAAAGGCAGTCTGTTTTGTGTCAGTTTGGTGATTTAATCTGTTACTGATAATAGAAACAAAAATGTGATGGTATTGTGTTCTCCAAAATATTGTATACTCTAATAAATTTATCTGGGGTCAGAGAACAGACAGCCACTAGATACAAAGGCTAGAAAATGGTGGCACTCACACCTTTAATCCTAGCATTCCAGAGATAGAAATCCCTCTGGATCTCTGTGAGTTCAAGCCACATTGGAAATAGCCAAGCATGGTGACACGCCTTTAATCCCAGAAAGCCAGCCTTTAATCCCAGGGAGTGGTAGTAGAAAGCAAAAAGATATATAAGGCGTGAGAACCAGAAACTAGAGGCATTTGGCTGGTTAGGCATTTGGCTGGTTAAGCATGTGGCTGGTTAAGCTTCAGGCTTTCGAGCAGCAATTCAGCTGAGACCCATTCCGGAATGAGGACTCAGAGGCCTCCAGTCTGAGGAGACAAGACCAGCTGAGGATCTGGCCAGGTGAGATAGCTGTGGCTTGTTCCTGTCTCTCTGATCTACCAGCATGGACCCCAATAACTCGCCTCAGGTTTGATTTTATTAATAAGAACTTTTAAGATTCATGCTACATCTGGCGCCCAACGTTCGTGTTACGAATTCATGAAAAAGCTGTTTGCCTGTGGCCTTGTGAGCCCTAGCTCAGGCCAAGTTACACTCAGCCAGTTGATTTGCTGAAGGAGACAGAGGCAGTAGGATCCCGAGTTTGAGCCGGCCTAGGAGCTTGGGAGAAGCTTTGGCCTGGACTGAGCCAAAACAGTGGTGGGACCATGGAAGCAGTGGCTACTGCTCCACGTTGCCAGCTTCTTCTCATCATGTTGGTGACTGTGGTGATGCTGCTACCTGGAACAAAGGGTTTACTGCTGCTGGTTCAGAGAAGAATTGCCAGGACCATCGTGTTACAAGAAAGCATCGGCAAAGGTCAGTTTGGAAAAGTTTGGCAAGACAAATGGTGGGGAGAAATTGTTGTGAAGATTTTCTGTTCTAGGGAAGAATGTTCATGGTTCCGAGAGACAGACATTTATCAGACTGTGATTGCTCCAAACCACAGAGGAGGCAAAAAAAAAAAAAAAAAGTCTGCAGAAACCATGACCACGCTTAACAGTGACTTTGAAATCTTCAAAAAGATGACAGGATCCTACAACAATTATTCCACATGGACTATGATAAAGCCATTAAGCTGATTAACACCATGGAAAGAATCGACTTTGGACTACAAACTGGTCAGGAACAATTTCGAGAGGACTAGTTGAGATGATCCAGCCTGACAGACTACTCGAACAAGGACTTGAAACAAGCCCTGAACTTTCCTATTATGCAGAGACTGGACAAATGATACAGGACTTGATGATTAACCCCAAAATTTTCTTTTCAAGATTCCCTAAAGATATCTTCACCCCTAGAAAGCAAAAAGAAAAA
>NC_051071.1:80116665-80176665 GCF_004664715.2 Peromyscus leucopus
GTTTTCTTTAAAAGCTGCTCACCCTGAGAGCTCAGGGCCATCCTCCACCACCCGTTTTATCAGATATCCAACACAGACCAAGCTCAAGCTTGCTTGTTATCAATAAACTCCGATGTGTTTTGCATCAGATATCAGCTCTGTGGTGGTCTTGCCTGGGGGTCTGCTGATGCAGCCACAACAATGCTGGAGTGGAAGATTTTTTTTGTTTTGTTTTTTTCAGACAGGGTTTTTCTGTGTAGCTTTAGGGCCTGTCCTGGAACTAACTTGGTAGCCCAGACTGGCCTCGAACTGACAGATATCTGCCTGGCTCTGCCTCCCGAGTGCTGGGATTAAAGTTGTGCACCACCACTGCCTGGCTAGACTGGAAGGTTAATGGGTGATCTTTAGTGCTCAGCCATTCTCAGCCCCCAGGTCCCATTCTTGATTTTTTGTCCTTGAGCAAGTGTGCTGCCCTGACGTTCCTGAAGCACTGGCTGTTTCCTGGGGAACCAAGGGTGGCTTTCCTCCAAGCCACCTCTTCTGTTCTGTTCAGTGGGTAGAAAGCAGGTCTTACGTGGCTCAGGCTGTCCTTGAGCTGACACAGTGGCTGAAGATAACTGACTGACTGCCTCCCACTCTTGAAAGCTGAGCTTACAGGCAAGCTCCGGCTTTTCTGCTGCAGTGAGTGCTGGGAAGAGGATGCAGTGGATGCTGGGTAGTTAGTTCTCTACAAACTGAGTGCATCCCCAACACCCCAACCTCCATAGTAAGGGAATCAAGCCATCCTCCTGCCTCACCCTCTCAAGTTCAGGCCTTGAGCTCCAGAACATATTCCCGACTGACTAGGTGCTTTTCCTATTAACACAGTGACAAAAATCTTTTAAAATTATTTTTATGTCTATTATCAGCAACAGATTAAATCCCAAACTGACTCAAACTCAGTCTTTGGTCAGATGAATTAAATTCAGCAACACATGGTGATTTATAACATTACCCAAGCAAGAAGGATGCTGAGGCTATAATGCCCAAATCTCAGGGACCCCCAAAAGTCCACCACAGAGACCGAATCCCACATGTAAAAGCAAAGAGCCTTTATTTTCAAGCTCCAGGGCTTGGTCTGTCTGTCCCATGCAGCAGTGACAGTAGATTGCCCTGAGCCCAGGCAGGTTAGGGTTTTTAATCATAGCAGAGGTTGGGCTGAGGAGATTTCCAGCGTTCAGGACCCTGATTGACTGAAAATTGTCTAGGACTATCTGTAAAACAAGAACAGGTGTGTTCTAGACTCTGCAATATCTGGCTACCTTTTCTAATATTTGGAATGTTTGGGTTGTTAGGTACTTCCCCATCCCTGGGTGGATCCCTGGGTGGTGTTAGCCTATGGCTTTTCCTAGATCTGGGTGTTGCCTGCCAGTAAGCCTGTCACAGAAGCTGTGTCTGGGCCTCTAACCCTGTCATGGCAGCTGTGTGGTCAAGCTGTTTTGGGGCCCCTCAACAGAGGCAAGAGGATTGTTAGAAGTTAGAGTTCTAAAACAGCCTTAGCTTGTGAACAAGACCCAGTCTCTGTAACAGATTCAAAACTAAGTAATAAATAAGCAAATAAAAGAACAAATCAACAAATTCAGGTTTGTGTAGTTAATTAACAAGTGAATATTTATATATCCAAGACATTTGAGGGTCAGTGTGAATGTTATCACAAGGAATTCTTATTCAATCAATGAAAAGACTGAATATTGTCTATAGAATTAAAAGTTGCAGACTGAGCCGTCCAATCAAATTGCAGCTTGGGGTTGGAAGGTGGGACTACAATAGGGAGGGTGAGCAGGAAGGTATATAAAGGCTTCAGGAGAGCCATGAAGATACTGAGAGACCTGGATCTGGCGGAAGCCCCTGGCTCAGCTGGGATAAAGAGTAGATGTCCTCCCTTTGGTCATGTGGTTAGATATAGGGACCTTTAGACCAAGATAGGACAGGAAATTTTCACTTCTGTCTCTTCAGATGAACACATTGAAGACAATGAGTATAAATCTAAATGAAGTTTTACCTCCATCTCAAATGTTGTTCTATGATAACTTGTTGATTTCATTATGGTTGTTGATTGTTTTGAGACAATGGTTTCCTTCATTGTTCAAGCTGTCCTAGAACTGGCCCTGTAGTTCTGGGGAGGCTGGAAATCAAGATCCTCCTGACTCTGGGTGCTGAGGTTATTAGCATGTTCCCTTGTACTGTGGTACATTCACACACTACTGTTTTTGTATGTTTTTGTGGAACAAGGCCTCTTGTGGACCTGTAGACCACATATCTTAGCCTCTTTGGCAGTTCCTCAGACTCACAATAGATGGAATTGTTTGTGAGTTCTAGCTTGACTCAGGCTTTAGTCTGCATCTTTTTCAAAAAGGTTTGGGGTTTTTTGGGGGAGGGGATATGTTGAGGTTTTCTGACCCAAGGTGGCCTGAAAAAACTGCAGGAAGCCACTGCCATCCTCCTCCTTGGTAGAAACTAAACATTTTGGTTTTTCGAGACAGGCTTTCTCTGTATAGCCTTGGAGGCTGTCCTGGATCTGGCTCTGTAGCCCAGGCTGGCCTCCAACTCAGAGAGATCCACCTGGCTCTGCCTCCTGAGTGCTGGGATTAAAGGCGTGCACCACCACCACCCAGTTAGAAACTAAACTAAAGACTGAACTGCAACATAAGGCTTTTTTTTTTATTAAGTGTCACTTATAAGGTACTTTGACATTGAAATCATGTGCCTCTTAGGGGCATAGAGAGGCTCTTAATTTTGAATTAACTCTCACCTGAATGCTTCCCCAGAAACCTTCTGAGTGAAGACCATTCATGATAAGTGGTCAAACCCCACCCACACTGGAGGAGCTGGCAAGGCAGGCGCTGCTGAGAAATGAGGCCTTGGCCATCTCTGCTCTGGAGAAACTACCCTGGACGCTCTTCCCACCACTGTTCAAGGACGCGTTCAATGGCAGACACACTAGGATTGTGAGGGCAATGGTGGAAGCCTGGCCTTTCCCCTGTCTCCCTGTGGGGGTGTTGATGAAGACCCCCAGCTTGGAAATCTTCCAGGCTGTGCTAGATGGAATAGACATGCATCTGAAAAGAGAGTTTCACCCCGGGTAAGCAACAACCAAGTACTGTAGACTGAGCACAAGGGGCACGTGGGAGAGACCGTGGGTCAGGGAGAATGGCTTTGTAGGTGGGTCAGAGGCTTCTGATGGGGTCATGGTGCTGGAATGCAGGGGCCTTGAAACCTATTGTTTCCTGTAGTAAGGACGATTGAGTATGGATTAGAGGACAGAGTAGAGGTAGCCAGAGAGGAAGGAGCCTATCCCTGGCTTTCCAACAACCACTAACATGGGACTAGGTAGAAATAGAGAGTAACTTAGTGGAAGGAAAGTGGTCAGCTGTACACATGCAGCTCACGGGGAGATGTCATGACACACATGAGTTCCTACGTTGGACACTTGGTGCTGAAGAGACCTTGGCAGGAGGGAAGAGCTGACATTAGAGATGTGTAGTGGAAACTTGCTGGGTGTTGGGGCTTGTCATGTCTGCTGACACTTTACACATTTTACCCACAGGAGTGAGAAACTTCAGGTGCTCGACCTGAGGAAAGTTCCACATGAGTTCTGGAACATATGGACTGGAAGAGAGGGTGGGGCCTGTTGGGCAGAGACTGTGGATGAGAGGCCTGTAGTGAAGGACCTTCCCAGATATGCACTGAGGCGGCGGCATCTGAAGGTGATAACTGACCTCTACCTCAGGCTCCCTCTGAATGAAGAGCAAGCATGCTTCTTGCAGTGGGTCCAGCAGAGAAAAGTCTTTCTACAGCTGCACTGTATAAACATGAAGATCTGTGCTCTGCCAGTATGCCCTATCAAAGAGATCTTGAGTGTTTTCCACCCAGGACGCATTGAGGAGCTGGAACTGAACATGGGGTGGGATGTGTCCACACTGGCACGATTTGCTAACTGCCTTGGACAGATGAGAAGTCTTCGCAAACTCTTCCTGGCATACATCTACAAGAACACTTTCAGGATTGGAACCAGGACAGCAGGCAGAGAAGAGAGGTGCATCAGCAAGGTCATTGCTCAGTTCTCCAAACTCCACTGTCTGCAGCATCTCTCCATGAATGGCATCTTCTTTCTCAAAGACCACATGAAACAAATACTCAGGTAAGCAAGGATGCGGAGGTGGCTCAGCTACCAGAGCAAAACTTTCCAGTTCACTCTAAGGATTAGCATGTGCATGGGGCCTGCCAGTGACTGGGAACAATTATGGTGAGAGTTGTGGGTGTGACTTGATTTAGTAGACTCCAAGAGGCAGCACCCGGGTACTCTGATCGTTCATATAGTCAAACTGACCTTGAGACACGTGCCCTGTCTTCCTCTTTATAAACCCCAGTATACACCACTCCAAAACCTGAACTAACCACTTTGTCTATCTCTAGGTCCCTGAAGACCCCCTTGGAGACTCTCTCCATCACAAACTGTGATCTGTCACAGACTGACTTGAATAATTTCCCCTGGAGCCATAGCCTGCGTCAGCTAAAACATCTGGCCTTGAGAGATATCACGTTATGCACTTCATGTCTCAAGCCTCTTGGAGTGCTGCTAGAGAATGTAGCAGGTACTCTGGAGTCTCTGGACTTGCAGGGTTGTAGTATCAAGGACTCTCAACTCACTGACTTCATCCCTGCCTTCAGCAAGTGCTCCCAGCTCACCAGGGTTAACTTTTGGGACAATGACTTTTCCATGCCCATCCTGAAGAACCTTTTGGGTCACACAGCCAACTTGACCAAGATGAATGTGGAGCAGTACCCGGCCCCTATGCAGTGCTATTTCGGTTTGGGTTCCGTCTCTGAAGGAAGATTTGCCCAACTTTGTCTTGAGCTCATGGATACACTCAGAGCCTTGAGGCAGCCCAAGAGGATCTTGTTTTCCACAGATCCCTGCAATGAATGTGGTGAGCACTGTGTCTATGACTTTGGGCCCAGACTTTGCCCTTGCTTGCACTAAATAGGGAACATGACTTCTGGATGTGGGTGCTCTTCCTCTGGGGTCTTCCTCAGGCATTAGCCTCCCTGCTATCTTCAGGGTCCGGAAAGACTCTCAACTGGCTTCAAGCATCTACTGAACCAAGGAACTGTTTTTGAAGTCTTCCATTGTGATCTCTTTATTAATTGTGTTTTTCAAAAGTCCCTAGGCCTACCCATTACATTCTCCTTTTTCAGCGTAATAAAGCAGCAATAAAATAATTCAGTGTCAGTTTTCTTCTTCATTGATATCTTTACTAAACACAGAATGATGGATGTCTTTGCTTAAATGCCATTTTTTTTTTCTGGCTCCCATACACCAACCCATTGTAAGAACTCTGGACATAACTATAAAAGTGAACAGATATATGTCTATAATGACAGCATTCCATATTGGGGCAGGTAGATACTGTCTTCCTCTAGGGTGGACTAAATATCCAGGCCAGCCTGGGATACAGAGTGAGACTCTATATCCAAAGAACCTGGAGCCAGAGAGATGGCCCCAGAGCACCGGCTTGGGGCTCTTTCAGAAGGCTCAAGTTCAGTTTCCTGGACCCATATCAGGTGGCTCTCTACTGCCTGGAGCTCCAGCTCCTGGTGAAGGAATCTGTGTGGATACCTGCATTCATGTGCATTACTCCACATAATACATATGTGCATGTGCATATACCTAAATTAAAAAAAAAACAAATTTTACAAGTTAAAAAAATAAAAACTAACTTATTAATTAAAATGGAGATAATCTCAGTGGCAGGGTGCTTGCCCAGTGCCTATGAGGCCCTGGGCTCCATCTTCAGCTTTACACGGTGTAAAGAGTACATGGAGTTTGAGGTGTGGGGTTCAGCCAGTGTTGGGCACATGCACAGCCTGCATTTGGCTCCTTGGTTTGATCTCCAGCACCACAAAAAAATTAAAATTTATGAGGGGCTTTGACATATAAATAGATATAGAATCAGAGGTGACCAGGTATGTATTTCATATTAACTGTCATCATTGAAGTTTTAGGTTCCATACATATTGTTTTGTTTTCTTTCCTTTTTTCAGAAAACATGCCACTACATAGCCCTCACGTAGAATTCCTGGGTGCCTAGCTCTCTGGGACGTACCTCATTTGACAGTGCTTTCCTACTATACAGGAAACCCTCAACTGGACCTGTGAAGTCCATTAAACGGGGCACATGGTACTCACTTGCAATCCCACCATTCTGGAGGTAGAAACAGGAACAGATAATCAAGGTCATCCTACCTACACAGGCTAAGAACTTGTTCTGAAAAATGAAGACACTAAAATTTAAAAAAAAAAAAAAAACTGTTTTACAAAAAATCCAAAGCAATGTAGCTGTATTTTATTGTTTTTTGTTTGTTTGGATGTTACTCGGTAGCACATAACTCCTGAAACTTATTTTGTAGACCAGGCTATCCTCACAGTCCCAACAGTCCTCTGTCTCAGCCTTCTGTTTGCTGGGATGACATATCTGGACCACCATGCCCTGTTTCCAGGTAACGTGTGATACCCCCAAACCTGCATTGGCACAGGACTGTCATTGACCTCTCCTGGGGAGGTTGGGCAAGGAGGGTCTCAAGCTCAAATTCAGATTGAGGAACTCACTGAAATCCTAATTTAAAACAATCAGTACTGCTGGGCATGGGGCTGCAGGCCTTTCATCCCAGCACTGGGGAGGCAGAGGCAGGCTGATCTCCGAGTTCAAGGGCGTCCTGGTCTAAAAAGTGAGTTCCAGGATACCAGAGCTACATAGAGAAACCCTGTGTCCAAAATGAACAAACAAAAATAGTGTTAATAGGGACTGGGGATGGAGGGCAGAAGTCAGAGGTGGAGACCTTGCTCAGTGTGTGTGGAGCCCTGGGTCCCATTCCAGGTGCCAGGTTTAAAGAAAATAAAAGAATCATAAACACAGCCGGAGATCGAGTTCAGTGGCAGAGGGTGGGTAAAGCATTCATGGAGCCCTGGGGTTAGGTCCCAGTAAGAGGGAGAGAGACAGACAGAGGAGAGAGAAATAGAGAGAGGAGAGAGATGGAAAGGAAAGGAAAGGAAAGGACAGGACAGGACAGGAAAGGACAAATAAATCAAAGAACCAGAGAAATCTGCATTTGCATCTATAATAGAGATGCAATAGAGAACATGACTTCCGGATTCGACGACATGGAAGGCTTGGGACACATCTCTCATCTGGGGACTCAGAGTTCCTGAATTCAGACGCTGCTGAGATGGCTGGAAACAAGATGATGAGCAGTGAGGTGGATGTTGCAGGCTGAGGACAGGGCGAGCAGTGGGACCGCGGGGACAGGTAGAGTCTTGTGGAATCAGAATGGCGGTTTTGTGTTTCTATGTGGCTTCTGTCAGGGTCGTGACAGTGGCTTTGCCCTGCCCCTGTAAACCTGGATGCTCTCCCTCTGGGGTCTTTGTCAGTTATTAACCTCACTGCCAGATTCAGGGTCGGGAGGATCTGATGACTCCGGAATGGAAAACACTGGTATCTAATGACTGAAGCAGAGGTCCAGGTCACATCGGCAACAATGAAGTGAAAGCTTTTGTGACACTTCTTTCATTCTTGTCCTTTGCCTGTGAATTAGTCGCATCCCTTTTGTGTGTCACTGAAGTGAGCAGTATAGACACTTCCTCCCGAAGGATGATTCAAGGGACTAGGAGGGTTATTAGCATCCAGTCCACGCAGGCATCGTCACCATGGACCCATCAGAGACAGCTGAAGGAAAGGGGAGCTCAGGGCAAAGTGCACAGGGTTTATGAGGTTGACTCTGCACTTTTCAATTTTACTTTCTCTTTATTTGATAGTTTCCTGTATCAGGACAGCCAGGCTGTCCTTGAACTCTTGATTTCTTTCCCTTACTCTACTGAGATTACCATGAGCCACCCAAGTCCAGCCTGCATGCCACATGTCTGTAGGGTTTAATCCTATGGACTCCTGAACTCTTTGAAATAGCCTTAGTGTATATAAAGGTGTCTAATAAATATATGTCTCTCTACAGGTATAAAACATTTACTTTAAAAAAGAGCTCAGCCCCCCACCTTTCTGACTGCCATGAGGTAAACAGTATCACCGGCTTTGTACAGCTACCGTGATGTACTAAGTTGCGGCATGCCCAAAGTAACAGGGCCGAGCAACCACGACCTGAAACCAAATCCACCTTTCTTCCCCCTAAGTTGGCTCTTTCTGGAGTTTCGTCACAGTTACTTACCTTGGCCCTGGATGATGGGTTTGCAAGGGATCGGGTGTTTTTCCTTTCAACTTTATGTCCCTAAGGCCCAGGACTTGCTTTTATTGTATCCTCTGAATGGACAAATTTATACTGGGGCAGGGGCAGGGAGGACACAAAGTTCCTCCTTTGAGTTCTAGATAATTCCATCTATTCACTGTCTTCTTCTACTGGATGATGCTGTCCACCCAAGACCCAGGAATCTCGTGAGGGATGGGTGGACTCTGTGAGTTTCTCGTATATCATGTTTCAACAAACAGGCTTCTAGAGGAGAGGACAAGAGGGTTTTCTTCCGGGGAAGAGGAAGGCTCGGTGAGGTTTGTTTCTATTGCTTTTTTTGGCTTTTGTTGTTGCCCTGGGGACCAACCCCGGGGTCTTAAGCTTTCTAGGCAAGCACTCTGCCACCCTGTTCCCAGCCGCAGGAGGAGAGTTTTGAGCATTCTTCCAATATTGCACGATACAGGGGTCCCTTGGATGAGTACCTAGGGCTGGACACAGGTCTGCTCAGGAGGTGTAAACCCACAATGGGCTTCAGTGAAGCAGGGCCGAAGGCCATGCAGACTGTGTGGCATGGAGCTATGGGGCCCTGTCCACCAAGGGCCCCATCCAGATCCAACTGTAGAAGTTTATTCTCTCTCCATGTTATCTGTAGCTCGAGTTTTCCTGCCTTGCCCACAGTCAGGACAAATCTTTGTCACCCGCCAGTCCCACAGCCGCTCAGACCCAACCAAGTAAACATGGAGACTTATATTGCTTTCAAACTGTATGGCCGTGGCAGGCTTCTTGCTAACTGTTCTTATATCTTAAATTAACCCATTTCTACAACTCTATACCTTGCCACGTGGCTCGTAGCTTACCAGTACTTTACATCTTCCTTGTCCTGGCAGCTGCTGCAGGAAGTGACTCCTGTTCTTTTATTTCTCCTCTGTGTTAGTCCCGCCTATACTTCCTGCCTAGCCACTGTCTATCAGGTTTTATTCATTGACCAATCAGAGCAACTTGACATATAGACCATCCCCCAGCACAGCCAAGTGCAGACCATCTCAGACACCTGCACTCAGGCCTGTGGTCCTAATCATCCTCTATGTGGACCGACAACGGGCTCCCACAGGACATACAGAACATCCCACAGCAGTTATCCCTTCCAGTTTTGAAGGTAGTAACATGTATGTTTTTTTTGTTTGTTTGTTTTGTTTTGTTTTTTCGAGACAGCGTTTCTCTGTGTAGCTTTGCGCCTTTCCTGGGACTCACTTGGTAGCCCAGGCTGGCCTTGAACTCATAGAGATCCACCTGGCTCTGCCTCCCGAGTGCTGGGATTAAAGGCGTGTGCCACCACCGCCAGGCACATGTATGTATTTTATCTCCATGGTTTAGTCTAAAGCTTTGTTCTACAAGTAACACTGGTCTCGAAGACATGGAAGTGATAAAATATTCTAAATAAAAGGACGTTGTAGCATCCTGAACGTGTATGTAAAATAAATAAAATGAAAGATCTGCCAGGCGGTGGTGGTGCACGCCTTTAATCCCAGCACATGGGAGGCAGAGGCAGGCAGATCTCTGAGTTCAAGGCCAGCCTGGGCTGTAGAGTGAGTTCCAGGAAAGGTGCCAAAGCTACACAGAGAAACACTGTCTCAGAGAGGGAGAGAGAGAGAGACAGAGAGACAGACAGACACACACACACACACAGAGAGAGAGAGAGAGAGAGAGAGAGAGATCCTACCGCAGGTTTCCTGGGCTCTGTGGAAGGTAGGTGGCATTGGAGAGACCAGCAGAACAGGCACTTCCCTCAGGACGCAAAGAGCTCCACACTGGCGAGAAGCAGTGAAGGAGTTTGTTAGGAGAGCAGGAGGAGGGTCTGAGTGACAAAGTTGTGAGCAGCTTGACTTCTTTTGTTATTTGTGAGTTAGGATTTTAACTAGGATGTCAGTTAGGATTAAGCAAATCTAGGAAGAAGCAGTATGGGAACCCGGAGTGCACGGAACATCTTGGCTGAAATGATAAGTTTATTTCTATGCACAAAACCTTGAAAATGAACTCATTCATTCATTCTCTCAACATGTTCAAGAAGCACCACTTTTCTAATATTTGTTATTTTACTTAAGATCATTTATTATATTATTATTATTATCATTATAATTATTAGCACAGAAATGCCACAGGATGCATGTGAAGGTCAGAGCACCACTTTTGGGGGTCAGGTTCCTCCTTCTGTGAATTCCGGGGATCGAACTCAAGGTGTCAGGCTTGCACTCAGGCACTTTGGCCCAGTGAGCCATGTCACTGGTCCCAGCGTCACTTTTGTGCCCAGCAGTGACCTCTACTTTGCACATTTTATCCTCACAAAGCCTTCGCATTCCATGTGTTCTAATTGCCACCATGCAGCTTACAAAGCTAAAGAAGTATGCATAATTTAGGATTCCAGTCTGGATTCTCACTCCTCAAGGACTGAAGCATGCAGGAGAATACCCATGACCTACAATAGAAGGTCTTGTCCTGGATCTCACTCTGTAGACCAGGCTGGCCTAGAACTCACAGAGATCCCCTTGCCTCTGCTTCCCAAGTGCTGGGATTAAAGGTGTTGTGCTACTGTGCCTTGCTCTTTTTTTTTTCTTTTTACACATTTTGATTGTTCTGAATTTTGATTATGTGTATGTGTGTGTGACTATGTGTGACTATGTGTTCCTATGAGTGCAGCTTCCCATGGAAACCAGAAGAGAGTGTGATCCCCTTGTTGTGATTCCCAGATGGGAAGGTGGGGAAGTGAACTGAGATCTTCTGAAGGAGCAATAACTCTTGACTGCTGAGTCATCTCTCATTGACCGCTGAGTCATCTCTGGCTTCCAGAAGGGCCCTTCTGACTGCCAGCATGTGAGGTGGCTTCTTGGCGTTGATAGGATTTGGAGTTGCAGAAAAGAGGATGAGATCACAAAGCAAGTGATTTCATGCACCCCTGGTGTTCTCAGGCATGGGGAGGTGTGGAAAACAGGAGGGTGGAGGGATTCAGTTAGGCAAGCTCTCCCTGGGCACCTGCCTGTGAAAAGCCACAGCCTCTGCCCCAGTGATCTGCAATTTAAGAGGCAAAGAAGGGGCCCCATGCCACCCGAGCACACACAAGGTAGGAGGGCTTCAAATTAGAAGAGCAAGCCCCAGATCAAACGCCATGTTCGATTTTATCTTCCCAGGCAATAAAATGTAAAGCACATTCTTTGGCAGATTGTGGGCTTTCCATAATTCTTTGGAGTTTTATAGCATGTCAGTTATTACAGCTGGGCTTACTACAGAGCCTGCGTCCCTGGAGCTGGAGCAGCTGTGTGTGCCGAAGGGAAGGCAGTTATAATGGCAAAGCCCATGGCAAGGCATTTGGCATCCAGGCTCTTCGAACTTTTTCAAGATCTGTGCAGTGAATGAATACATGTCTAACTGGGGATATAGCTCAGTTAGTAGAGTAATTGCTCCTCCGCCCTGGGTTCAAGTCCCATCAATGCGTAAAATGGGTATGGTGGTACATGCTAAGTCATGCCAGCCTTTGAAGGGTGGAGGCAAGGTCAAAAGTTCAAGACCATCCTCCACCCATTATGGAACAAGATGGAGGTCAGCCTAGGTTACATTGAGACCCTGTTTTTACGAATAAAATAAGTAAGTAAGTAAATAAATAAATAAATATGTGTCTAGATTACATTTTAGGACTCCTCTAGGAACAAATACTCCCTGGTCCTTAGGGATCTGTTTTACATGAAACCTGTTACAGCAGGGTCTCTATTATGGCTGCTTTAGTGCGCTCCATGGTGTTTATGTCTAAGGGGTTTGCCACCTGCCATTCAAATTATGCTTTCAAAAATCCTTGGCACACTGGATTGTTTTCAATCTTATAATTTCATAGCCATCTATTGAATAGAGTTTAGCATATAAGTAAAATAATTATTGTATGTAGCCTGATGATCATCCCTTCACAGTAAACAGGAGTGATGCTAAGTTCTCTAGGTCTGGAGCACGAGCATTCAGGAGAAGGAACGCAGAATTGCTGGGTGAGAGCATTTTGGTGCTAAGACCTGTGTCCGAGCCTCTGTCTTCAGGATGCCCAAGAGGCTGGACTCAAAGATGGAAGAGCGGCTGCCATGAGAAGCAGAAAGGGTCCTGCAGGAGATGGAGCTTGGTCACCGAGTCCCGTGCCTGCTCTTGCTGCTCCACTGGGCACGAGACTAAGCCCAACCCCGAGTGCTGGGTCACAAGGACCAAGGTGAACAGCAGGAGTCATGAGTCATGATAGTGGACTACTGGCCGGTAGGTCACGTTATATAGGAGGTGTGTGTTGTTGGAGAACGTGGCCCTCTGAACAAAACAGATGCTGCTGTCATCAGATCAACCATGCGGGCTCTCAGGCTGCCAGAAGCTGCCTGTGAACTGTCAACATTCCCTCAGAGGAGAAGTCACTGGGCTCTCACCTGAGACTCCCTCCCATATGGCACTGCTGTCCCAAGGCCAACCTGTCATGCAGGAAATGTGCCCTCGTGCCCTACAAGAGAAAAATGGGGGAGACAAGGAGCTGCTTGGGGGGCAACTTGACTGACCACTCTGTGAGCTGCAGGGAGGGGGTCATTGCAGGAGAGGCCCAGGACAAGTGGAGAGTCTAATAGGCAGTTAGCTTAGTCACATGGCCCTTAGCATCAGGTGGGGAGGCACAGAGAAATGCCTCCTCGTGTCTCCCAGAGGCCGATTTGGGGCACGGTGTCCAGGCAGCACTTCAAAACCAGAGACTGAGGCCAAGTCCCGCCTTGCTCTGTAACAGTGAGCCTGCCACTTCACCCTTCTGAACTTCAGAGGGGACATCAGTGCTGTGTCCCCACACCCTCCCCCAATCTGTGTGCCTGACAGGCAGCCTGGGGGACCCCTGTCACTCATTGCTTACCCTTTACATATCTGTTGTCAGTGCGGTGATAAAAATGGACAAAATAGCCGGGCGTTGGTGGCGCACGCCTTTAATCCCAGCACTCGGGAGGCAGAGCCAGGCGGATCTCTGTGAGTTCGAGGCCAGCCTGGGCTACCAAGTGAGCTCCAGGAAAGGCGCAAAGCTACACAGAGAAACCCTGTCTCAAAAAACCAAAAAAAAAAAAAAAATGGACAAAATATATAAGCACATTTTCTAAAAACCTGCAAATATAAGGAACAGAAATTCATGGACTGGAACTTTGGGATCATTAGGTTTTTCGGGGATAACTATAAAGACAGATGGAATTGGGGGCCCAAATGATGGAAATCACCTTTTTAAAAAACAAAGCAGAAGCCAGGCATGGTGACACACACCTTAGATCCCAGCACTGGCAGGGACAGGTGGGTCTCTGTGAGTTCAAGGCCAGCCTGGTCTACATATCAAGTTCTAGGACAGCCAGAGCTACATCATAGAGTGACTCTGTCTCCATTTAAAAAAAAAAAAAAAAAAGCACTGGGCTTTTTCTATATGGAGTTGTTGAAGTAGGGAAAAGGGGACAGTCAGGCCCAGTCCGTCCCATCCAGTTCCACACCACATCCCATGTTGATCTCCAGCACACACTGACCAGCAACTAGTAGAGGGAGAACAGCCCAAAGAGTTGCTCTCAGCTCACACCACACAGGCCACACACCCGGTTCACACTGCACCCATGACAACACACACACACACACACACACACACACACACACCTCAGAGCTCACCTCTCCAACTCTTCTGCCCACTTACCTATTCCAGGGCTGTCAGCAAAGGGGGCCCCCACCCTTCTGAGAGCTGGGATCAGTGGAGGAAGTCACAGCCATCCCCTGTCCACCTGTTTTGTATGAGAAAAGCCCAACTTTTGGTCTCAGAAAGGATGAAGTGGCTGGGAGTACTCGGGGGTTTTCCATCCTGGCAGGGACTATGGGGAAGTCACCTCCCCCTTGACCCCCTCCCCCGGGCTGGGAGAGGACCCTTAGGGAGCCTGCGACTGTGGTTCTCCTCGGTTTTGTTCCTGAGACCCACTTGGAACCTAGGGGAGTCTAAGAGTTCCCCTGCTTTAAAAGGCTTTCTGATTTGTACGGGATCTCCTTTGTCATGGCGTAATATAGACCCCAATACATCAGTATGAATTTGTCTTCTCTTCTCCGGGGGAGGGAAACTCAGAGGCCTTACAGATCTCACCGAGGGAAGGGGGCCGTGCTGTTCCTGCTAGTCTGCGCCGTCCCAGACATCCCCAGCTCCGTCTTAGTCCTCAGAAGCAAATCTTTACTGAGTGCCATGTCGAAGGCTCTGTAGCAGTGACATTACATTAGACCACCCTGTCAGGACAATTGCCATCTCCTTGTGTAGACGAGGACCCAGGAGCTTTAAATAGACTGGGACTCTCACGACAGACTCTCCCTGCCACCAAGCCTGCGCTGTCCTCTGTCTGGGGAAGCTAGCAGGGTGAGTCACACAGGAGCATGAGGACTATCTCCAGGGACAGCAGCATCTCCATGCGTCCTCCTGGGACAGCAGCATCTCCATGCATCCTCCTGGGACAGCAGCATCTCCATGCATCCTCCCGGGACAGCAGCATCTCCATGCATCCTCCTGGGACAGCAGCATCTCCATGCATCCCCCTGGGACAACAGCATCTCCATGTGTCCTCCTGGGACAGCAGCATCTCCATGCATCCTCCTGGGACAGCAGCATCTCCATGCATCCCCCTGGGACAGCAGCATCTCCATGCATCCCCTGGGACAGCAGCATCTCCATGCATCCTCCTGGACAGCAGCATCTCCATGCATCCCCTGGGACAGCAGCATCTCCATGCATCCTCCTGGGACAGCAGCATCTCCATGCATCCCCCTGGGACAGCAGCATCTCCATGCATCCCCCTGGGACAGCAGCATCTCCATGCATCCTCCTGGGACAGCAGCATCTCCATGCATCCCCCTGGGACAGCAGCATCTCCATGCATCCTCCCGGGACAGCAGCATCTCCATGCATCCCCCTGGGACAGCAGCATCTCCATGCATCCCCCTGGGACAGCAGCATCTCCATGCATCCCCCTGGGACAGCAGCATCTCCATGCATCCCCCTGGGACAGCAGCATCTCCATGCATCCCCCTGGGACAGCAGCATCTCCATGCATCCCCCTGGGACAGCAGCATCTCCATGCATCCCCCTGGGACAGCAGCATCTCCACGCATCCTCCTGGGACAGCAGCATCTCCATGCATCCTCCTGGCTCCTGCAGCTTTATGGCTTCATCATTGTTAAGAGTGTGTTTTAATGAATGGACTTCCCGCAGCGATTCATCAATTAGTTTAAAGTTGCACCCAATCCATTTTCCCGTGAGTTTGGGCTGAGGCCACTTCTAGGGAACAAGCATTGGCCGTCTCCCACCGTCTGTCTCTACCTGCCTGTCAAAGACTAGAGAGGAACATAGTTGCAGGGGTCACTCAGAAACACTGACATGAACCCAGGTAGAGATGGAGGTTAGGTGGAAATCTAGAAGTCCTCTCCTCTCTCCCCTCCCCTCCTCCCCTCCCCTCCTCCCCTCCCCCCACCCCTCCTCCCCTCCCCTCCCCCCTCCCCTCCTCCCCTCCCCTCCTCCTCTCTCCTCCTCCTCTCCCCTCTTTATTTGGCTCACACTTACACATTGTAGTTCATCACTGAAGGAGTCAGGACAGGACCTTAAACAGGACAGGAACCTGGAGGCAGGAGCTGATGCGGAGGCCATGGAGGGGAGCTGCTAACTGGCTTGCTCCCCATGGCTTGTTCAGCCTGCTTTCTTTTTCTTCCTTCCTTCCTTCCTTCCTTTCTTTCTTTCTAAGATTTATTTATTTATTATGTATACAGAAGAGGGCACCAGATCTCATTATAGATGGCTGTGAGCCACCATGTGGGTGCTGGGAATTGAACTTAGAACCTCTGGAAGAGCAGTCAGTGCTCTTAACCTCTGAGCCATCTCTCCAGCCCCTCAGCCTGCTTTCTTATAGAACCCAGGACCACTAGCCCAGGGATGGTTCTCCAGAGTGAACTTCAGCAAATACTGTTTCCATGTGTCCTGGAACCTTCGGGAGAGGCCTACACCTTGTTTATCTCCCCAAGGGAAGGGATTTTAGTAGCACATGTGTACGTTTAGTTAGTCCCACTTCACAGAAGGAGAAGCAGAGGTTTGGGAAGTTGAGTGACTTGTGGACTCACACACGGGTCACACGCATCCTATTTGGGGCTGGGCAGCTGATATACAAAATGTCCTTAAACTCCCAACTCCTCCATCATTCGCCCCCCTAATCTCTTGGAGGCTTGTTCCAGGCTTCACCTCTGGTGCCCAGAACCTGGGAGTCGAGGAGCAGGGGTTTGGAGCCAGCCCAGACTCTGGAACCAGAGGTACAGGTTTTGCTAGTCTGTTCTGACCGGTTAAAACCAGTCTTTCTTGAGACTGCTTGTCTGCCAGTCTGAAGCCTAAGTCTCCAGTCTCCTTAAGCCTTGGTGTCTTTTGCTTCTGACACCGAGTTTATCTAAAGCTTCCATGAAAGAAGGTGGACATTGCCTACCGAGCCAAACCCTTCATGTCTACCACCGGGCTGTGTTGTACAGTTAACCCTTCATGTCCACCCCAGGGCTGTGTTGTACAGTTAACCCTTCATGTCCACCACAGGGCTAAGCTGCACAGCTGTGCCCAGCCCACAGGGCGAAATGCCAGGTGACTTTTGTGCTTGAAAAGGCTCCTGGCCTGGGTGGTGGGGTCTGGACTTTGGAATTATTCTCAGCGATAATTGCTCAAGACAAGAGCCTGAGTTCCGACAGAGGTGACAGAAAGGACAGAGAAAGAAGGCCACACTGGTGCAAGATTCAGAACAGTAGCAAAACTACAGTTATGAAGTAGCAATGAAATAAGGTTACGTTTGGGGGTCACCACGGCATGAGGAACTACATTAAAGGTCACAGCATGGGGAAGGTTGAGAGCCACTGCTTTAGGTGGATGTAGAGAGACAGAGGCTGAGGAGGACCCCAGTTCCCAGCATGGAGTTCCTCGGGAATTCAGGGCCAAGTGAGCAGATGGGTTCCTCAGGCAAGGAAGGTTTGAAGAAGCTAGGGGGTATGTAGAGGGGAGAGGATTGGATTTACAAGCCTCGGTGGAGGACAGAACGGACTGGTCACAGACACACATGACTTACAGATTTCCTTGTACTTGTTAATGTTTTTGCACGTGTGTGTGTACATAGGTGGGGTGCACATGTGTGTGGACAGCCCAAGGTAGACATTGCATACCTTCCTCCATCACTCTCTATTTATTGAGGCCAGGTCTCTTACTGAGCTGGGCCTCGCCGATTCCAGCTAGGCAGCTGGCCCGGAGGATTTCTGTCTGTCTCTCAGGCGCTGGGAATAATGGTGGCAGCCATACCTGCCCAGCTTTTATGTGGTTCTGGGGATCTGAATTCCCATCCTCACACCTCCACACCTCCACGTCAAGTGTTTTAAGTACCGACCCATCGTCTCCCCGCAGCCCCTTCTCCTTAAAAAGTAAGTTTCTGTGTTTGGTGTGTGAGTGATGACAGACCGGAGGGCAGCTGCAGCTGCGTCCGTGAGTCCGTCCTCCAGTTTGAGTCACTGGTCCTGTCCTGCATAGCTCTCTGTAGTGACATTGAAGTCAGGGATAGGGACACCGGTACCCTCCTCACAGCTTGATCATATCTCATGTTTGCACGTGTGTGCATGTGCGTGCGTGTGTTCTTCGACGTAGCTTCATGCCATGTGTACATCTGGGGCATCACCATCACTGATGGTTCTTCCTGCGCCAATATGGTTAGTAAATAGGCTTCCTGGCAGAGAACCTTCTGTGGGGAGGTAACCCCAGACTCCCCTAATAATGAGCCTTCCTGCTCCATCCTCAGCTCTGCACCCTTTGTCTTGGCTTTTTAGTCAGACTTGCTTTCAAATACCCTGCCCCTGTGGCCCACAAATAACCGGCTTAGAAGTCACAATGCACTAGTGCCTGAGCTGCATTTACCAGAAAAGATGAAGTGTCTAGAAGCCTTTGCTGAGCCTTGCGTTAATTTTGGCTTGAATATATATATATATATATATATATATATGTGTGTATATATATATATATATATATATATATATATATATATAGTGTCTTTTGTCGATTACATTTGACAGCTGCCGCTAATGCTAGGAGGGACCCTGAAATCTCTGCCATGAGGTGTAAGCACAGCCTCGTGCACAGGTGACCCTGTAGGGGTGCTCCTGGTTTTTCTGGCTAAATTTTACATTTTGGGGCGTCTTTCCAGATAGATTCTGAGAACCCTAGCCAGTGAACACCCTCGAAAGAGGGGAGAGGAAAACGCCCTGTCTCCTTCATATCAATTTCTGCTCTACATATTTTGGATCGGTCACTGGCACATGAATTCTTCCATCCATGAACTATGACTTTGGAGGACCGAAAATCGCAGTCTCCCAGTGGACACACCCAGTGGAAAAACCAATCTTGCATGCTGCAGAAGTGCGCCGCTGACGTGATGCAGCGGCGCCCTCTGGTGGTCAGCCTTAGTGCTGCGCCCTGGGAGGGCTCTGGCGTCTCTTGGGATTGACAATCTGCGACCCTCACCTTCCAAAGGGAGCGGTTTGCTCAACTCCAAAGGCTCCCAGACCAGAGAAAGCCCAGCGCAGAGGAGCCCTGGGTCAAGAGGACCCCGAGATGAAGGTGACACGGACCCTGACGCCTTTGGAAAGGGACAGAGCCGAGCGACGGTAACAGCATCTTGAGGCAGGGGGTTTGAGTTCCGAACCTGTCCCTGGTCAGCCACGGGGCCGAGAACAAGCTACGTGGGAGTTTCCACTCATTCTACGAGGCAGGGTCTTCCTGTGGGGGCAAAGATGGCCTCAGATTTGAGGTTCTTCTCTCGCCTGGTGCTGTGATTACAGGGGTGAACCATCAGGACTGGGTGACTTAAACTTTTGGAGGCTCGTCTTTTTGATACATAGTGGGAAGACAGGAGCTGTAACTGGACTCTAATTAGACTAGTTAGTCCAGCATGGTCACTAGCAGGTCCACTAAATGGAAGGTGAATACAGGTCTTACCAACTAATAATAACTAGTGAGATAAAGGAGGTATGGGGACAGGGAAGGCTGTGCAAAGGAGACCCAGAGACCGGGTTTTGTAGAATGAGTAGGAGTTTCCACTGTAAGAGAGAAGGGCAGTCAGGATGGACGAACCGTGTGTACAAAGGCATTTTAGTAAGAAGTGTCACACTGCATTTAGGACAGGTTGATTAGTGTGGTATAAGCTTCAGTTGAGTGAGGTGGGGCTGGAGAGAGGGCTCAGTGGCTAAGAGTCCTTACTGCTTTTGCTGCGGCCGTGAGTTTGGTTCCCAGCATCCAGGTACCAGGGCTCACAACTGCGTGTAACTCCAGCTTTGGGGGATCCAATGTCCTGCCCTGGCCTCCACAGGAACGGGCCTGTGCACGCAGTCTCTGTCACGCACATATGCACATTTAAAAATCACAAAATAAATCTTAAAAATAGACCGAGTGAGGTGGGAGCAGGTGGAAGACTGCAGAGGTGAATTTGCCTGAAACCTTCAGGAGAGCTCAGGGGTCCACATCGCTTCCCAAATCCCTCCACCCCGACTCCTGGCCCTGATACCCCTCCTCTGGGCCCCCGGGAACCTCCCTTCCACTGGTTACCACCGCCACCACCCCACCCCTGACCTTGGCTGGCTACAGGGATTGGTATAGGGCAGGGTGTGAATGGGGGCCAGCATCCCCCACAAGCTGCAAAAGTGTTAGAGCTACACCGTGCCGGTCCTTCACCCTTCCGTGGCTCACCACGACTTTTGGACACCGCTTTCTCCACTTCATGGACGGCCCTGGCTTCCTGACAGTTCTTCTGTTTCCTCCTCCTCCTCCTCCTCCTCCTCCTCCTCCTCCTCCTCCTCCTCCTCCTCTTCTTCTTCTTTTTGGTTTTTCAAGACAGGGTTTCTCTGTGTAGCCCTGGCTATTCTGGAACTCACTCTGTAGACCAGGCTGGCCCTGAACTCACAGAGATCCTCCTGCCTCTGCTTTCCAGGTGCTGGGATTAAAGGTGTGTGCTACCACCATCACCTGGTCTTCCATTTCTTTTGAGTCCTTCTCTAGATTTGAAAATGGACTCACCTGGGGACACTGTGACCCTAGGGGCTGTGTTGGTATAGCCCTGTCCGCTGGGCTTCTCTGATACATGTTCCCCTCTGCTGCGTTGGTGGCCCATCTGCCTCCTCCAGAAACAGGGTGGCCAACAGGTGGTGCTGTGGGGCCAAAACCTGCACCAGACACAAAGGCCCAAAGGACGGTGTGAGGCAATAGGGAGGCATAGGAACCAGGAACTAGAGGGTACAGGACCGGGAACTAGAGGGTACAGGACCCATCTAAACACATTCTGCTTGGGTGTGTACTAGTAAATACAGCTATAGCACCAAACACAGGCACACAAGTATGTTCACACACATGTAAAATGTATGTACACGCATATGCATACCTACATTCCTATTGGTGTATCTTTCATACACACATACCTGCATATGTAGGTGCACAAAAATTAGTGTATGTATATATATATATATATATAATGCCTGTATGTGCAAAATTGTGCTGGCTAGTTTTATGTCAACTTGACACAAGCTAGAGTCATCAGAGGAGGGAGCCTCAGTTGAGGAAATGCCTCCATAAGATTGGGCTGTGGGGTGTTTTCTTAATTAGTGATTGATGGGGGAGGGCCCAGCCCACTGTGGGTGGTGCCATCCCTGGGCTGGTGGTCCTGGGTTCTATAAGAAAGCAGAATGAGCAAGCCATGGGGAGCAAGCCAGTAAGCAGCACCCCTCCATGGCCTCTGCATCAGCTCCTGCCTCCAGGTTCCTGCCCTGTGTGAGTTCCTGTCCTGACTTCCTCCAGTGATGAACAGTGGTATAAGCCAAATAAACCCTTTCCTCCCCAGCTTGCTTTCTGGTCATGGTGTTTCATCACATCAGTAGAAACCCTAAAATAAAAACATATGTACATATAGACATAGATGCTGAGGCACATACACTGGTGTGTATGTGTGTATGCACATGCTCACACATGGATTTGCACATACACATATCTGTATGCATCAGCATGAAGGGCTGCTGCTGGGTTTGGTCCTCTAGAGGCCAAGAAAGGCAGTAGCTTCTGTCACTAAAGAGGACTCTCGATCTCCTCTGTCACAAAGATTTGCAATAAAACATGCCCTTAACCATCCACCTACTACAATTAAAAAACATGATTTACTTATTCCTATTGGTGTTTTGTCTGTGCGTATGTATGTGTGAGGGTGTCAGGTCCCCTGGAACTGGAGTTACAGATAACTGTGAGCTGCCATGTGGGTGCTGGAATTGAACCAGAGTCCTCTGGAAGAGCAGCCAGTGCTCTTAACCGCTGAGCTATCTCTCCAGTCCATCACATTCTTCTCCTTTTTTTGTTTTTGTTTTTGAATTTTCGAGACAGGGTTTCTCTGCATAGTTTTGGTGCCTGTCCTGGATCTCGCTCTGTAGACCAGGCTGGCCTTGAACTCACAGAAATCTGCCTGGCTCTGCCTCCCGAGTGTTGGGCGTGCTCCACCACCGCCCGGGCGAGGCTGTGGTTTATTGTTCTTACTTTATTTTATTGATACTGGGGATGAAACCCAGGGATGCACATATGCACAGGACACAATATACCAAGTACCACACAGCCGCCAACCCCTGGTCTCTTCCCTTCTAAGACACGGATTCGTGGGAAGGAAGGGTTCCCTCTGCTGATGCAGAAACACAGCTTTGAGAAACAGTCTTCAAAGGAAATAAGAGATAGCTTCTTCTGGGGCCAAGTATGAATGACCATGTGCTGGAAACAGGTTCAGGTTACTTCAAAGTCCACATTTCAACATGGCAGCAGTTTCATGAAGTTTTTATGACAACAGAACAAAGAAAATCTTAAATTAATGCACTTTTTAGACACATAGGTAGAAAAGAGAGAAATCAAAAATAAGCACATTATTGGAAACATAAATGGGTGGTTTCAGCTCAGCTGAGAAATCTCTTGATAGGCCTCAGGCGGAATCTGGGCACATTCTGAGCCTTTCATTGGTGGAACTTGGGTGTTAATACATTCCAAAAGTTTTATTCCTTAGTCTGTTGTGATGTTAGGTCTGACTGTATCTGTCAGTGACAGGATGTCACTAAGACAGAGGGGACAAGGACTGTCTATTTAGTAGACTAAGGAGAGCCCAGCATAAATCACAAATAGGCCTTGGGCCTGCGACAACCCAACCTCTCCAAATCACTGACCTCCATATTACTCATTTTCTGTCAGTCAATCAACCTCTGCAGATGGAGCTTCCTTCTAGGAATTCCCGCCAGACCTTGTACCATGAGAGGATGTGAAGAATGGAAGCAGTGCAGGAGGGAGCCCTAGGACCATTTACTGTAGTGTGAGAGGAGCACAGACAAGCTGTGAATCCCAGCGGGAACCAGATGAGGGGCAGACAGACAGTCAGGCTGTCTTTAGATTCAGAGTCAACGGTGGAGGTCCGCAAGCACCATGGAGATACGTGGGTGGGGTCTTTTCTAGTTCCAGCCATTTACCTGGACATGTCATGATTTCCATTTTCTTTCTATCTGGATATTATTCCATAGTGTATATGTACTACCTTTTCACTACCCACTTGTTGGTTGAGCCATTCAGGTTGCTTCTCTTGAGCATATTCCAGGCATTTTTTTAAACCAGAATTGATAAACTAAGGGTGTGGCCAGGCGGCAGAGGTGGTGTATGCCTTTAATCCCAGTACTCAGGAGGCAAAGCCAGGCAGATCTCTGTGAGTTCAAGGTCAGCCTGGTCTATAGAGTGAGATCTAGGACAGCCACCAAAACTACACAGAGTAACCCAGTCTTGAAAAACCAAAAGCAAAGGGCTGGGGAGATGGCTCAGAGGTCAAGAGCACTGACTGCTCTTCCAGAGGTCCTGAGTTCAATTCCCAGCAACCACATGGTGGCTCACAACCACCTAATGAGATCTGGTGCCCTCATCTAGTGTGCAGACATACATGCAGATAGAATACTGTATATATAATAAATAAATAAATCTTAAGGAAAAAAAGTAAAGCTATAGGTGTGTCATTTGTAGTCAAGACACAGCTAACGTGCTCTGGGGTCAGAGGATTGTTAGTGGAGTTGGTCCCAGGGTGTGTCAGGATGCAGTGTCCAGGTTCTTCGTGAACTGCACATGTTAACAGGGAATTAGGGTACCCTTTAACCAACGAGACTAAGAACATTGCAGAAACTTTATAAAGAGACTTGGAAGGAGACTCTGGGCCCATTCTATTCTAATTTCATAGAAAACCATAGACGAGACAAACTGCAAATCACTTCAGTCTCTGGGACTGGGGTGATGAGGACAAAGGGGCAGAGCTGTGCATTTTGATCTAGGGACAGCATTGGGGTGAGCAAGCCCTACAGAAATCGGGCGTCAGGGCCTGGAGTGATAGCTCAGAGGTTAAGAACACTGGCTGTTCTTCCAGAGGTCCTGAGTTCAATTCCCAGCACCCACATGGTGGCTCACAACCATTTGTAATGAGATCTGGTGCTCTCTTCTGGCCTGCAGAAATACATGCAAACAGAACATTGTATACATAATAAATAAATAAATTTTTTTTAAAAAAAAAAGAAAGAAAGAAATCGGGTGTCAGGGTCCTCAGAAGACCTACGAGCAACTAAGGAAGGCTGAGAAATGCATAAGAAATTACCTCCCAGGAAAGAGCAAGTCAAAACTAAGTGGAAATCCCTGAAAGGGTTTGTACAATAATATTATACAGGTTAAGTAATGTGTATTCATGTATTAACATCCATACACATATATGCATATTACAAAAGATGAAGAAAAGAGAGGCCCTGAATTTGAAATATAGTAAGGAAGAATATTTGTGAGTGTTTGGAGTGAGGAAATAGGAGGGGAAGTGATTATATTGTAGTCTCCAAATAAAAGAAGGGCTTTTTAAAAAAAGTTCACTTTCATCCCAGCACTCGGGAGGCAGAGGCAGGTGGATCTCTGTGAGTTCAAGGCCAGCCTGGTCTACAGAGTGAATTCCAGGAAAGGCTCAAAGCTACAAAGGGAAACCCTGTCTCAAAAACAACAACAACAACAACAACAAAAAAAAAAAAAAAAAAAAAAAAAAAAACCACAAACAAGCAAAAATTAAAAATAAATAAAAAAGTTCAGCCGGGCAGTGTTTGGGCACATCTTTAATCTCAGCACTCGGGAGGCAGAGCCATTTGGATCTCTGTGAATTTGAGGCCAGCCTGGGGTACAAAGTGAGTTCCAGGAAAAGGCATAAAGTTACACACAGAAACCCTGTCTCAAAAAACAAAAACAAAAACAAAAAACAAAAAACAAAACAAATAAATAAATAAATAAAATTTGAAAAGTCCAAAACTGCCTCTTTCCCTGGGCGATTACCCTCACCATAGTATAAATTTCCACACCAAGATGTGGACAGCCCTGCTTGTCCCAGGAACACAGAGCTAACATCTATACGTCAACATAGTGTGTGCTCTGACTGGATCGTTTGCTGCCTCCAGAGCTCCTCAAGAGTTAATAGAAAGGGGTGGGAGACATGGCCCAGAGGTCTGAGTTCAGACCCAGCAACCACATGGTGGCTCAGCTTCCTGTAAGGAGATCTGGCGCCCTCTTCTGGCCTGCAGGGACACATGCAGGCAGAATACTGTATACATAATAATAAAATAAATCTTTAAAAAAAAAAAAAAAAGAGTTAATAGAAGCCAGAGACCAATTGGACCATTTTCCTCAGTAGTTCCATTTCTACATGACATAGATAGACCCATCAAGAAATTCTGAGACAAGGATTCCATTGGCTTGCACAACCTTCCCAAAATATGACACTAACCTTAGGATATATGTGTATCCATCTTTGTCTGTGGCCTGAAAGCACACCTGTTGCTCCTTCTCTTTCTCTCACTGGCGACCACTGCAACAGGCTCCTGTAGGTCCAACCTGTCTTGGTGCTCACTTCGTACAGGGCCAGTCAAGTCTAAGAACCCACTCATTCCCCAGCTCCAGCTCCAGCCCTAGACCAGCAAGGCCTTATACTTCCTTATTGTGCCTGCAACTAGGACTTGCCTGCCCAGTTTTCTACGCCACATGCTATTCATCAACGTGTCACAGAAGGGAAAACAGCAGATGGACTCCACTTACGGCCTCTGTAACACACAGAAGTCTTCGGGAGCCAAAAGTGTGAGCTCTGCCTCTGAGCAGTTCCTTGACCATAGTCCCTTTGAGTAAGGTCTTGTGGTCATCTGGATACAACCTGCCTTAAGTCCTGAGGGAGCTGACAGATTAAAAGGTATAACGTGTTCCAGAAAACAGCACCCTACACTGTAAAGCACTACCATCAGACCCATTTCTGGAACCTCTAGCATGGGACATAGTTTCCATGCCTCTGACTAGGGACCCTGATCCAAGAGTTCATACGTCTTCCTAGATGGTTTTGTCATGCTGTTCACACAGAGTTCAGCCTAGCAGGACTCTAACCCGAAGAAGTGATTGGTCCATTTCATGAGCCTCCAGCATGTGAAGTCGCTTTCTTGCCTCTCCCTAGGGTTTCTGATGAAGACGCCCCAGCTAGAGAGCTCTTATGTCACCTTGGATGGGCCTGCCATGATGCTCACACAGAGTTCACCCTAGCAGAACACTAACCTGGAGATGTGTTCACCCTGTTTCTCAAACCTGTATCATGTGATACACATAAATTATCATTTCTGATAATTATTTCCATCTCTTTATCTCTATAGATAGTAATTATTTTATCTAAATCTGTGGTGGCCTGCCTGGTTTTGGATCCTCATGGAACCTGATAGAGTTTTTAATCTATCCTGTCCAAACACTTGATTATCTGAAATGCCTGAAATGCTTTGGCTTCCTAAATCAAAGAGAAATACTAGTGCATTGATAGGGCCATAAGCAGCTAGTGTGCAAGAACATTCTTCATATTCATGTGTCAAAGCAGAGGACAACGCAGGGTTATCACCTGCCACAGAGTATACAGACGTTGATTATTTCTTTACTTACTTTTCTGTTTTGGTCCAAAATCTAAGGCCTGAAGAGGTGGTTTTCTGTTAACTTGTGTGTAAGAAAAACAGCAGACTAAGTCACTGAAAATGGATCTTAAACCTAGTCCACTACCAGACTTGAATTCTCTTGGTAGTTGTTTGCACGTAAATTCCATGCTTCCTAATCCCTTGCAGAAAGCAAACACTTAAGACACCTAACACTGAAAAATAACTCAGCTATGACTTCAGAAGAAGCCAAGCCATGAGAGTGGTCCCGCCTGATAAAGAAGAACACAAATGCTTGTGAGGAATCACCTTTCTGACTTTCATCTTTACAAAGCATAAGAGAAAGCAATAGGAGCCACAGAATGAATGTGGGAGACAGATACTCATAATTCCATTGTTTCTAGATTGAAAAAGAGACTCCCAGGGCTGAGGTCTTTAATGTTGGCATATACTATTTAAATTGACATCTCATTAAGGTTTTAAGTGTCAATCTCATGAAGCTGGTAATTTGTCAAAAATAACACTCTTCTAAAAATAATCAAGATGACTCCCATTGATAATAAAGTCAATAAAGGCATTGCCTGATTTTATGGAGATCCAGTCCACCAGGAATAAGCATCTATGCATGGAAGGATCCTTTAACAATATTCCTCATGTTGTGGTGACCCCCAACCATAAAATTATTTCATTGCTATTTCATAACTCTAATTTTGCTACTTGTATGAATCATAATGTAAATATCTGATATGCAAATGGTCTTTTTAGGTGACCCTTGTGAAAGGGACATTTGGCCTCCAAAGAGGTCACAACTCATAGGCTGAAAACCATTGCCCTATAGGTTCAACTCAGAGATTTCCACCAAAAGTGCATAGTTAAACTGTTAAAACGTTGAAGGCACAATTATTTAAAAGTCCTGTAACTCAATCTCCATTGTACTGTCAGTGACCTTTTTTTTTTTTTTTTTTTTTTTGAGACTGGGTTTCTCTGTGTAGCTTTGGAGCCTGTCCTGGATCTCACTCTGTAGCCCAGGCTGGCCTTGAACTCACAGAGATCCACCTGCCTCTGCCTACCGAGTGCTGGAATTAAAGGCGTGCGCCACCATCGCCCCGCCATGTCAGTAACCTCTTAGCACAACCTGCGTAGGCCAGGACTGAATGACACACAATATATACACATCACTAAAAAACTAATGGGCAGTTAAGCAAAGAGGTCACTAAATGTGAGAAAAAATGAGGTACAGGCAAGCAAAAGCTCATATAACTCATTGGTAGACTGTTGCCTAACATGTGAGTAGCTCTAGGTTCAATCACCTCTACTGAAAAAAAAAAAGGTATATTCACCACTATATCAAGATCACAATCAATAAGGAAAAGAATCTTTATTGAAGAATACTCTATGAAAATGCAGGAACAATTCTGAATTCTGGATATAGCTCAGTTGGTAGAGTAATTGCCTAACATGCAAGAGACCCTGTATTCAAACTTCATCACCATAAAAAATTATGAACATAAAAAGTGTAGATGGAGATTTTCTGTGCTGGCAGCCACTCCCAAATAACCATTCAAAGACTTAATATTATTTATAAATGCTTGGTCAATAGCTCAGGCTTGTTACTAGCCAACTCATACATTTTAAATTAACTGATATTTCTTATCTACCCTTTGCCACATGGATCTTGGCTTCTTACCTCATTTTATACACATCCTGCTTCTTCTGCATCTGCTGGCATCTCCCATCTCCTCTGACTCCACCCCTCTTTCTTCCCAGTCCTTTAGTGTGGGTATCTACCTATATTTTCTACCTGGCTACCTGCCAATCAGCTTTTTATTAACAATGATAACAACATATTTTCACAGTGCACAGGATTGTTCCATAGCATATAATAACTTTTACACAGATAAGGAATTAATTCTTATCTCAAATAAAGAAGAAAAGAGAAAATCACATACTAAACATTGAAAATGATTAATAGAATTATTAAATTATCAAAATGAACTTGAATTGGATTAAACCCTATAATGGAGAAAGACTGGCTGAATGAGAGGATATCCAACTATATGCTGCCTACAAGATACTCACTTCACTAGCAAAAAGCACACACAGTAAATGTGATTCCACCAACAAGATATTGCAAACCAACAGTAATCAAAACACAAAGAATTCAAGAATAAGTCTCTTTATAGTAAAAAGCAGAACATTGTACAGTAAAGGTATTAACTTGTCAAGAAGTAATGATTATAAATATATTTCATTCAACCTTCACACATACAAATATATAAGGGGTTGAGGATTTAGCTCAGTGGTAGAGCACTTGCCTAGCAAGCGCAAGGCCCTGGGTTCGGTTCTCAGATCTGAAAAAAAAAAAAGACAAAATAACAAATATATAAAGCAAATATTTTGGTTTTGAAGACTTAAACGAACAACCTGAATAAAAAAACAAAACAAAAAACTCACAGGGGCTAGGCAGTGGTGGTGTACGCCTTTTAATCCCAGAACTGGGGAGGCAGAGCCAGGCAGTTCTCTATGACCTTGAGGCCAGCCTGGGCTACAGAGGGAGATCCAGGGCAGGCACCAAAACTACACAGAGAAACCCTCTCCCAAAAAAACAAAAAACAACAACAACAAAAAGTCCACAGGAATTAGAATATACAACAGATCAAAGTGTAGATGACAGATAGGTATCCATGAATTCTCATCAGCACATAGGCATTCTCCGGGTAAGAGTATTTTAGGACTTAAAACATTCTTTTAACATCTTAATTTATTTTAATTAAAATGTGAATAGATTACTTACCCCTTCCTTTGTGCCTTCCAGGCCATCTCAAGTCCCCTTCTTCTAGCTCCTTCCTTGTCCCCCCAACTCTCAAACTGACAGCCTCTTCACCCCTGATTATTATCGTTACACATATGTATTATGTCTATGTATGCACAAATATATAAACACAACCTATTGAAACCAGTTTGCCAATTTTTTATAGCACTATATACCTACATTAAAAAGCAGAAAGATTCCAAATGAATAATCTATCAATACACTCAGAAAATTAGAAAATTGATAATCAAATTAACATTAGATGGAAAGAATCAAAGATCAGAGCAAAAGTTAGATTAGACACAAACTATTAAACAAATAATATGATAATTAAACAGATGGTCAGGGAGACTGAAAAAGGAGAAACACCTCAAAAGTGGACGAAAATAGAGACACTTCAAGTTGACTAATTAACAGGGAATGGGGCTCCAAGCAAGGCTGTTTTAGAGAAGCCAGTTTTACCAAGTACTACATTTATTTCCTTGGCCCTCCTCTATCCCCTGCCCCCCATGACATAATAGTCACTCTCCACATCCACGTGAGGCTCCCATGTCATGCTCTGATGTAAATTTCAAGCTCTCACTCTTCACGATGTCAAGAACGTACACCTAGTCGTTTAAGCACTTCCCATACGAGCTCCTCCTCCGGAGACAAGTTCCTTCCCTTCTAGCAGTATTGCCTTTGGTTTGAGTGGCATGCTGAGGGAGATTATGTGTCCATTCCTGCACTAGTCACTGGAATTAGGGGTGTGTGGATAGTGAAATGTGATACCCTCATATGCTACGTCAGCCCCCAACCTGAGAAGAACCACGGACTGGGGCAAAGGGGACGATCAGTTCTCCTAAAGAAAGTCCAAGGTGATTTTAAATAACAACAAAAATGGATGTTGGAGACAGCCTCTTCTGGTGCCTTCGGTAATACTCAAACCTGATTTGGAACAGTAGACCTTCGGAGTCCAGTGACATTGGCCCTTGAGAATCCTCAGAATCCCAGGCCTAACATTAATTTTAGTTGCTAACCCTTAAGTTAAGTCTAGAAAACTACAAAAATCCCATGTAGCTCTTTAGTGTTTGCTGATTGTCTTAAAAACAGAAGGTTGTTTTCTGACATTCCCTGACTCACTGGTGATGAGTAGATTTAAGCAAGAGCCCCATTAACAACAAAGAAATAAAGATACCCTCATGATCACTGAGGTTTTCATCCTCTGGCATGCCACCAAAGGAGCTACTCTAACTTCTGATTTTGCCCAGATAAAAAACAACAACAACAAAACAAAATCCTATAGTTCTTTTTTTTTAAATTTAGTTACTTCTGTTGAGTATTTTTTTTGTGGGGGGGTCTTTTTTTAAATTATTAATTTATTTATTTTTCTATTATCAGCTTAATACAGTATAAATTCTTATCCTGATAGTGAAATGCTTCATTGAGGCTTGCCCAGAATTGAGTAAAACCAAAACTTATTATAAGCCACAGTCGTCCTACGGTCCCACCTGCTATATAGCTTCCCTGGTTCTGTGGGTTGCAGTTTGATTGTTCTTTGATTTATATCTAGTATCCACTTACGAGTGAGTACATACCATGTTTGTCCTTCTGGGTTTGGGTTACTTCATTCAGGATGGTATTTTCTAGTTCCATCCATTTGCCTGCAAATTTCATGCGGTCATTGTTTTTCTCTGTGGAGTAGTACTCCATTGTGTATATGTACCACATTGTCTTAATCCATTCTTCAGTTGACAGGCATCTAGGTTGTTTCCAGGTTCTGGCTATTACGAATAGTGCTGCTATAAACATAGTTGAGCATGTATCTTTGTGATATGATTGAGCATTCCTTGGGTATATGCCCAAGAGTGGTATGGCTGGGTCTTGAGGTAGATTGATTCCCAATTTTTCTGAGAAACCACCATACTGATTTCCACAGTGGTTGTACAAGTTTGCACTCCCACCAACAGTGGAGAAGTGTTCCCTTTGCTCCACATCCTTTCCAACATTGACTGTCATTAATGATTTTGATCATAGCCATTCTGACAGGTGTAAGGTGGTATCTCAGAATCGTTTTGATTTGCATTTCTCTGATGATTAAGGATGTTGAGCATTTCTTCCAATGTCTTTCAGTCATTTGTGATTCTTCTTTTGAGAATTCTGTTTAGCTCTTTAGCTCATTTTTTAAATAGGACTGTTCAGTATTTTGATGTCTAGTTTCTTGAGTTCTTTTTTTTCATATTTTTTTATTTATTTTACAATACTATTCAGTTCTACATAATAGCCACAGATTCCCTTGTTCTCTCCCTTCCTGTCCCCCTCCCCTTCCCCCCAGCCCACCCCCCATTCCCACCTCCTCCAGATCAAGGTCTCTCCCGAGGACTGGGATCGACCTGATAGACTCAGTCCAGTCAGGTCCAGTCCCCTCCTCCCAGATTGAGCCAAGTGTCCCTGCATAAGTCCCAGGTTTCAAGCAGCTAACTCATGCAACGAGCTCAGGACCTGGTACCACTGCCTAGATGCCTCCCAAACAGATCAAGCCAATCAACTGTCTCACCTATTCAGAGGGCCTGATCCAGTTGGGGGCCCCTCAGCCTTTGGTTCATAGTTCATGTGTTTCCATTCATTTGGTTATTTGTCCCTGTGCTTTATCCAACCTTGGTTTCAACAATTCTCGCTCATATAAACCCTCCTCTTTCTCATTAATTAGACTCCCAGCGCTCCACCAGGGGCCTAGCCGTGGATGTCTGCATCCAGATTCCTCAGTCCTTGGATGGGGTTTGTGGCGCAACTATTAGGGTGTTTGGCCATCCCATCACCAGCGTAGGTCAGTCCCGGCTGTCTCTCGACCATTGCCAGCAGTCTTTTGTGGGGGTATCTTTGTGGATTTCTGTGGGCCTCTTTAGCTCTTTGTTTCTTCCTTTTCTCATGTGGTCTTCATTTACCATGGTCTCCTATTCCTTGTTCTCCCTCTCTTTTCTTGATCCATCTAGGATCTCCCGCTCTCTTTCCCTCGACCCTCGCCCTTCATTGCTCCCACTCATGTCCAGGCTGTTCATGTAGATCTCATCCATTTCTCCGTGTCTTTCCTGGGTCTTTTGTTTTTCCATATGAAGTTGAGTATTTTTCTTTCCAAGTCTGTGAAGAATTGTGTTGGTATTTTGACGGGGATTGCATTGAATCTGTAGATTGCTTTTGGTAAGATTGCCAATTTTACTATGTTAATCCTACCTATCCATGAGCATGGGAGATCATTCCATTTTCTGATATCTTCTTCAATTTCTTTCTTTAGAGATTTAAAGTTCTTATCAAAAAGGTCCTTCACTTGTTGAGTTAGTGTTATCCCAAGGTATTTTAATTATTTGTGGCTATTGTAAAAGGTGATGTTTCTCTGACTTCTTTCTCAGCCCTTTTATCATTTGTGTATAGGAGGGCTACTGATTTTTTCTTTAGTTGATCTTGTATCCTGCCACTTTACTGAAGGTGTTTACTAGCTGTAGGAGATCCCTGGTAGATTTTTGGGGGCCATACTATCATATCATCTGCAAATAGTGAAAGTTTGACTTCTTCCTTTCCAATTTGTATCCCTTTGATCTCCTTTTGTTGTCTTATTGCTCTAGCTAGAACTTCAAGTACTATGTTGAATAAATATGGGAAGAGTGGACAGCCTTGTCTTGTTCCTGATTTTAGTGGAATTGGTTTGAGTTTCTCTCTGTTTAATTTGATGGTGGCTGTTGGCTTGCTGTAAATTGCCTTTATTATGCTTAGGAATGTTCCTTGTATTCCTGATCTCTCTAAGACCTTTATCATGAAGGGGTGTTGGATTTTGTCAAAGGCTTTTTCAGTGTCTAATGAGATGATCATGGTTTTTTTTTTCTTTCAGTTTGTTTATATGGTGTATTACATTGACGGACTTTCGTATGTTGAACCATCCTTGCATCCCTGGGAAGAAACCTACTTGGTCATGGTGGATAATTTTTTGATGTCTCCTTGGATTGAGTTTGCCAATATTTTGTTGAGTATTTTTGCATCAGTGTTCATGAGAGAGACTGGTCTGCACCAGAGGTAGACCAGCGAGTGTTTTGGTTGGAGGTGGGATGAGGCACAAGGTCTTGGCAAAAGAGACCCAGTGTCTGTCAACCAGTGGCTCCAGTCACCTAAGAGAGAAGTCTCTGGGATTTCAGGAGAGTGAGTTTCTGGGTTGAGTTAAGGTAGGATGGTGTGGTTATTAAAGTCCTTGGACTCTAGAAAATGCAGCTAGCTCTCACTGTGATGATTTCATCACTGAGTTTGCCAGGGTCTGATAGAACAAACACTTGGAGGTTCTTTTTTTTTTTAATTTTCTTTTAATTAACAAAAGAAACCCCACTTCTCCACTAATATGTGTCTTTCTTAACTTTTTGTTCATGACACAAAGCACCTGGACATTCTAAGATTTAGACATTGCATCCTGGGACATCATGAGACCACCTCCACTAATAATCCCGAGACCCACAGGGAAACTACATCAATCTTACCAAAAAAAAAAAAAAAAAAAAAAAAAAAAAAAAAAAAAAAAACCTTATCTAGGATCTAACTCAAGAAACTAAAGAAAAAATAAATAAAAGAACCATGTAGGGTAGAAGAAAAATGTTCTACTGTTGAGTTAAGTCACATTATGTTTTGGGTTGTTTTTTAATCTTTTGTTAATATTTTACGTTTAAAACATTTAATTGTGCATTTGTATCAGTGTGTAAGTGAGTGGGAAGGCCAGGAGAGGCTTGAAGAGGGTGATGGATTCCCCTGGAGCTGGAGTTACAGGGGTTGTGAGCTCCCTGAAGTGAGTCCTGGGAAACCAAGTATGGTATTCTTGAATAGCAGCCAGTGCTCTTAATTTCTGAGCCATGTCTTTATGCCCATTTTTTAATGTTTTAATATTTTAAATTAAAATATAATTATACCATTTCCCTTTCCATATATGTACCCCTGCTCCATCTCAAATTCATTGCGTCTTTTTCTTCAATGTCACTATATATATATATATATATATATATATATATATATATATATATATATGTTAGCTTGTTTTACAAATAGAGTTTCAATCGACCAGACAGTTTCACCCTCCCTCAAAAGAGTTAAAAAAAAAAGAGCCCAGGGAGATGGTTTTAGCAGTTTCTCCCAACCTGAAGAGTGGAGTTCCATACCTGGCAGCCATGTTGTAGAGGGAGGCTTTTGGTGACTAATTCTCCCTCTCTCAGCAATCTCTATTTAGCTGCAGATTTTAGTTAGGGGAGGGTCCCTAGAGATTCCCCCTTCCAGGACAGCACCTCTGTTGAGATTGTTCCTGTTCAGAATGGATTCAGGCACCTGTATTGTTGACGTGACCCGGGTATAGGTTCTTGATCCTTTACAGGAGACACAATCTGATCTCACTGTTCACTTGCTGGTCCTCTGACTTTTGAAATAATTCCAATCCCCTTTCTGCTATGTTTCCTGAACTGGAGTGAAGGAGTTGTGTTATAGACTTACCAGCTGAGTCTGGACACCCAGCAATCAGTTGTGTTCTTCATTTTGACCAATTTTGTAAGTCTCTCCATCTCATACAAAAAGAATATTCTTTGATGTGGTGAAAGCTATCCTGATCTTCTAATTTTATGTCATATTTTATGTTAAAACTTGTATTTTTCCATTTGATTTATTTTGTGTTGGGGAGAAGGAAATGCTATGGTACCGAAGAGGAAGTCAGAAAGATTCTGATCCCTCCCTCTACGACATGGCTGCCAGGTGTGGAACTCAGCTCTTCAGGTTGGGAGAAACTGCTAAACCATCTCCCTGGGCTCTTTTTTTTAAACTCTTTTGAGAGAGGGTGAAACTGTATAGTCGATTGAAACTCTATCTGTAAAACAAGCTAACTTCAAACTCCCATCACATCTGTCTCGGGCTTCTGGATGCTCAGGTGACAGATGTGAACTAGACACTGTTATGAATTTTGACAGTGTAAAACCAGCATCAGCAGCGGTGGTGGTGCACACTTTTAATCCCAGCACTGGGGAGGCAGAGCCAGGTGGATCTCTGTGAGTTCAAGGCCAGCCTGGTCTACAGAGTGAGATCCAGGACAGGCACCAAAACTGCACAGAGAAATCCTGTCCAAAAAAAAAAAAAAAACAGCATTAGCACAAGACTATAATCCCACCTGCTGTCGAGGCTGAGGGAGGAGACTGTCAAGTTCAAGGAGAACTTGGAGAGACTGTGACTCAAAATGAAAAGTTCACACCAGTTCAGTGGGAGAACCCTTGCTTAGCATGTGAGGGGCCCTGGGTGCCTTCCAGAACTTTCCACCAGGCTTTAAAAGGAAAACAAAACAAAACAAAACAAAAACAAAAAAAAACAAACAAACAAAACACAACAGGAACAAAGGAATGAAAGAAGAGGAAATGAATTTGGAATAGAGTAAGGAGTACGAGGGAGGGTTTGGAGGGAAGAAAGGGAAGAGAGTGGTATAATTATAATGTCAAAAAAAGAAAGATAAAAAGAAAGAAAGCTGCAGACACAGGTGTGGTCGCAGGCACTGCATGCACGGTGTGGGGTGTGGTCATAGCCACGGCACCCATGGTGTGGTCACAGCCACTGTATGCGCGCAGTGTGGAGCACTGGCTTCTGTCCCCAGTGTCAGAAAAAAGAAACAGCAGGGAAGGAGAGGAAGAGGGTTGGCAGGTGTGTGTGGCCTGGTATGTTGCTGGCCTGCATATGGTGGCAGTGGGTGCCACCCCAGGGCCAACAAATGGAATAATAATAATAAATCACAGGCTCTTAGGATTGTTGTCTTTATTGGTTTTTCTTCTTTTCCTCATGAATCCTTTGCTATTTATCTTATGATCTCCCACTAACCGGGTGAGTACCCTATGGTTGATTCAAGTCCCTAGTGCTTTATTTTATTTCTTAAGAAAAGGTCGAACTTTGCAGCTCTGACTGGCCTGGAACTTGCTATAAACAAGTCTGGTCTTCAACACACAGAGATCCACCTGCCTCCCGATGGCTTGGATGAAAGGTGTGTGCCACACTGGCCAGCAATAAATGTATTCATTTTGAGGCAGGGTCTTCCGAGGTGCCCAGGTTGATATGAAGCTAATTCTGTGCATGTCTTGATTTTGTGATCCTCCTGCCTCAGTCCCCTGAGTAGCTGGGATTGCTGTCCTGTATAACAGGTGTGGCTGCCTGACTGGACTAACATCTCCTTGAGTCTCGGATGATCCCACAATGCTCTAAGGGCAGAGGATGTTGCTTGGGGCTCTGGGTCACCAAAGAAAGAGAGCACTCTGGGAAGAACCTTGCCTGGAAAGACAGAGGCTGCAGGGTGACACCTCCATGGTGTCAGCCACACCATCCCTCTCCAGTTTGCTTCTAGTCTTCAGGCTGGAGAGCCACTGTTCCCAACCTAGTGGTTTCCAGTCTTGGAACCCCCAACCCCCTGGGGTAGATGCCAAAATATATCGTGGTTTGGATCCCAGCTGAGCTAGATCCTGTGACCCTGCCTTTTAAAACGGCTATAAATAAACTGGACATTGAGGTTCACTCCTATAATCCCATCACGCAGGGGCCTGAGGCAGAGAAAAGTGTCTGCTACATAGTTAGCTCTACGTCAACTTGGCATGCCTAAAGGCCCTATCTAGAATGAAAAATTGCAACATAATGGAAAAAAATCAATCAATAAATAAAGATGTGATTTGCTGTGGATCTATAAATGGGTCCTCGCATGTTACCAGAGTCTCAGTTCATTCCCTTTCCTGCAAGTAGAGGATCTGATCCAGACACACCCAAACTCCCCAGTAGGATTAAGAGGATGGAGCCTCAATCATCAAATCCAATTGTAGCTTGTGGGTGGAGCTGGGGTGGTAAAGGGGAGGGGTGGGCAGGAAGGCGAATAAAAGCTTCAGAGGAGCCAGACAAGATACCCAGACTTCCAGAGCCTTCCAGAACCACTCGCCCGCCTGCTTGGAGTAGGAACACTGCCACCTCTGGTCAGTCATGCGCCTCCATCACCCTGCCCAGCCGCTCCCTGCTAAGGACAATAGACCCAAGATGGCAAGGGCACTAGAATTTCTGTCCCCAGATTTGCAGATTAGAGATTGGTTTTAACCCGAATGCAGTTTTGCCTTTAACTCAAATGCTGTGTTTTCCTTTCATACTTTGTGATTCTTTTAATTTTTGACACAGCATTTTTGCTGTTACTTAGATTGTCTTGGAACTGGCTGAGTAGCTCAGGCTGATTGGAATCTGTGGTCCTCCTGACTCTGACTCTTGAATGCTGGAGTCATTAACACCTGTCACCAAAGCACGCCCCAGATCCAAGTTGCTGAAGTTTGTTGTAGAATATTATTTAAGGTGTTTATGCTGTAGAACCTTTGCTTTAATGATGCAAGGATGTGTTGCGTTCTTTTATGGTGCATTTGTTGAACTCTGTGAAGCTGTGATTCTTTGTCTAAATCACCTGATGGGCTAATAAAGAACTAAATGGCCAATAGCAAGGCAGGAGAAAGGATGGGTGGGGCTGGCAGGCATAGAGAATAAAAAGAGGAGAAATCTAGATGTGGAAGGAAAGTGCAAGAGAACAAGACAGGGAGGACACTAGGGGCCAGCCACCCGGCCACCTGGCCACCCAGCCAGCCACCCAGCCAGCCACCCAGCCCCTCAGCCACCCAGCCACCCAGCCATGGAATAAGAGTGAAAGTAAGATTACAGAAGTAAGAGAAAGGTAAGAGCCCAGAGTCAAAAGGTAGTCAGGATAATTTAAGAAAAACTGGCTAGCAATAAGCCAAGCTAATGCCGGACATTTACAATTAAGAATAAGCCTCTGTGTATGATTTATTTGGGAGCTGGGTGGCGGGTCCCCATAGGAGCAAAAACAACAACAGACATGACAAGCTTTTACACAAGCATCCCCTGGTGGGTTTTGCTTCATTTTGTTTTAATATTCCTGGTTAGTTTGCTGTTTCTTTGGTTTTGTTTTTCTGAACCATGGTCTCCTGTGGTCCAGGCTAGTCTGGAACTGCAGATGTATCTTAGAGAACCTTAGCAGTGACCCTTCTACCTCTCCCTCCTAAGGGATGGGACAGGAAGTTCAAGCACTCTGTCCTCTATACAGTGTGGTGGAGGGCACCCAGGGCCTATGCATGCTAGGCAAACACTCCAGAAGCTCACCTACATCCGCAGTATCCTAGCTTGAAGCTTATGTTTCTTATATTTTGTTAATTTTCAGGGAATATAAATTCATTCAAGGAAAATAAGAAACTCCAGAGGGTGAGAGGCATTCAAAGAGAGAATGACCTTAAAATTTCTTGAAGAGGAAGTTTTGCTTTGTTGCTATTAAGAGAGAAAGTACTGTTAGATTGCAATTCTCTCTCTCTCTCTCTCTCTCTCTCTCTCTCTCTCTCTCTCTCTCTCTCTCTCTCACCCACCTGTGTGTGTGTGTGTGTGTGTGTGTGTGTGTGTGTGTGAGTGTGTGTGTCCATGTCCATCCTTGCGCGTGTGCTGGAGAATTTTGGGTCAACTTGACATAGGCAAGAGTCATCTGAGAGACTCCCAGTTGAGAAAATGCCTCCATAATTTTCTTAAGTAGAGAGTGATGGGGGAATGCCCAGCCCATCGTGAGTGGTGCCACCCCTGGGTTGTTGGTCTGGAAATCACCACAGTAATAGAAACCCTGAGACAGAAATTTGTACCACCATAGTGGGGTATTGCTTTGACAGTCCTGTCCCTGCTTTAGGGAGGATTCTGGAAGGAGATTGGAACTCTGGGCTATCAAGCCGTTGAGTGTGGAGAGCTCAGTGGGATGTTCTGTGGGAACTTGGACGATAAGAGCATTGAGGGCAGTGCAAATGATGGAGGCCTGGCTTGTGAAGGTTCAGAAGGAAGCAGAGACTCTACTGGGTTATTTGCGTAAAGACTCCGTGGATCTGCTTTTAGCTGGGGCTGATGAATCAGCTATGACTGAGATGCCAGAACTAAAGTGAAACCTTTGCTTTGCTGGGCTGTGGATGCTGGTCAGCTGGGGCTGAAGAGTCAGCTGAGATGTGGAAGAAGCCAGCATCACTGAGGGGAATTCTCCTGGGAAGTGTTTCCTCAAGGTTGTATGTGCCTTGTGGTGGCAGCTGAACTTGGTAGTGCAGGAGTCACCCAGGTGGTACTGGTGTTGAAGGTGTGAAGGGGTCATGAATAGCCGCTGAGGCTTGACACTGCATGGCAGGAGTCTCCACAGAGAGCCTAGGGGAGGCTATTAGTGAAAGTGCAGCCCAGGTGCTGCAGAGACCCTGACATTTGGAAATGAGTACCATGAGGTGACTTCTGGGAACAGCAGGTGAGGAGCAGAGCTGGTCTGAGTCTAGAAGAGAAGCTGTATGTGCTGCTGAAGTCAGTAACAAAGACACACCCTCTACTGAGGTTTTGGAGGAATTACAGACAAGTGAAATCTAGGATCTCAGGACAGGAGCACTGTGTGTCCATCAAAAAGAGACAAAATCTGGTCTGCTTGTCATACACACAGTGTCTTCTACATGCTGTGCAGATTCTTGAGGCAAAGATGACCTTCTTGGGCGGCTTTATGGACCTGAGTGTACCCATGAGCTCAGAAAAGTTCATGAAATTCCACTCTGCAGACAAAACCCAGGCAAAAATAGCACTCCAGAGGGCCAGAGCACTGCTCCAGAATCATCTATTTCAGGTTTGTCACCTGGTGCAGAGAATTACGCAGAATATGCATGGAGATAGAATTTGACCCTAGTGAGTTGGGCGCATTAGCTGAACTACACAGGTATTATGTTCCTCCCCATTTTGTGCTACCTTCTCTCTTTTCCATCCCCACTAGCTTAGACAGGATTCCAAGGAGGTGTGTACAACCCACCCACACTAGCTGTGACCCACCCAGCTGACTTGTGGCGTAGTTAGTACTCTGTACGCATGGTCTACACCTGCTTAGGCTTCTGTTTCATGAGTGGCCCTGTGAGAGCTTGATTCCCTTAACAAGGAAACAAGACCACGCCTAGGTATTCAAATGACTCCTTCGCCATTCCTTCCACAGTGACTGGCAGACATCATGTGCCCACCAATCCTTAAAGTAAAAGAGAAAAGTTTGCTCTGGTAGAAGCCACCATCACCCTTGCCCAACTGCATAACTGTTGAATGTGGCCTTTAGTGAAAGAGACAGCTGCCATGTAGAGATACTCAAGTTTGGTGAGTTTGGAGAATTGAGAAATGTACATACTGGCATGCTTCTTTCTGCTACTGTGTTTATAGTGACGAACCCATAATCCTCTTGTGTGAAAGAGAGTTCTTTCATTAAGAAAAAGTTTTATGTGAAACTCATTTTTTTTCCTGTGATGTGGAAATTGGGGTGCAGAAAGCACCCTTGGTACTGGAAGCTACTGATTGAATTTCCATCACATGGAGGTAGAGGCAGGAGATCACAGGAACACAGCCATTCTCACTACGTAGCAGTTCTAGACCCGACAGGAACACGAGAGAGACTGTCTCCACAGCAACAAAAAGCCCCAAAGGAGCCAGTGCAGAAGCTGACTCCCTGGGTGTGGTCACTGCCAGGCCTCTAGGAGACTGAGTGCTCTGCCAGGCTGGTTCTCACGTGTCCACACAGTGAGCAAAGTGTCCAGACCTTGAGGCCGTCTCTAAGGCTGACAGACAGCCTAAGGTGTCACACAAAATATTCTGGCTTGTCTCCTCATATGAACACATTTAAGACACTGGTTTTGAACCATGTTTGGTGGCATGAGAAGATGAGGCAGGAGGATTTTATGTTTGACCAAACCTGATCTAAAGAATGAATGTTCACTACTCTGGGCTGAGTAGCAAAACCCCACCTCAAAACAAAACAAAAACAAAAAACAACAACAAAAAAAAACCCAAAAACAAAAAACAAAAACCCAAAACCTCTGTGTGCATCATCAGTACACACCTCTTATCCCAAAGTCCTCAAACATGAAACATGTATGTAGAAGAGGTTATCAGTAAAGATGGGCTACACGCTGGCTTCCACTGAGCCTCGGCCACAGAGTCAGACTCTGTAAATACATCAACACAAAAAAATGAGCAAAACATGCATGAGTTGATTAAGGTGAACTGGAGGTGTATCTCAGTGGTTGGGTGCTTGCTGGGCATGTATGAAGCCCTGGGGCGCTGTCCTCAGCCTCACATACTGTGAGAAGAACGTGGAGTTTTCAGACTTGATGGTTCAGCTCAGGGGTTGAGCACTAGGATGGCTTACATCTGGTTTCTCATCACCACAGGTAAGCTAAGGATTTGAGGGGTTTGTATATGGAAAGTGCTTGGAGATATAATACAGAACCACAAGACATCAGGTGGTTTGACATCATCAAAACACTGCTTAGGAATCATCTTTAACTTTTAGTTCTCAAGAGTCTTTTTGTTTTCCTGTGTGTGTGTGCATGTGTTTTCACTTTCTTCAGAGAGGATCTCACTACGCACAAGCAATACCTATTAAGCAATACGCAGGATCCCAACCTCCCTCCAGAACATGGCTGAGTAACTTCAGTTAAAAGACTTCGTGTCTAACATGCTTAAGGATCTGCATTAGGTCTCAGAACCATGTGACTCTGGGCATTATAGTGCATCCCTGTGACTTTGGAGATAGAGGCAGATACTTGGTAATTCAAGATCATCCTAGGTACATAGCCAGGCCACCTATGAACCTGGTTCAAGGATCAAGGAACTGAAAAGGAATAATTATCATTTTTACATGCAAGGCAAATTCTCTACCTCAGAGTTAAGCCCTAGCATGTTATAAAATTTGGGGGAGGGGTATTATTGTTACGGCTGCTTCCTGTTCCTTGGTTCTCTTAATGAGCTTAAAGAATGCTTTGTCTCATCTGAGGGCTCCATGCGGGCATAATATGGCCTTTCTCCAGACACATAATGTTGAAACTTCACCTTCTCATGGAAATCTCTCTCTTTGTGAACCTCACTTGCCCCATCAGGAGACTAGATGGGTGGTTGCTTCATGACTGTGCTGGGGACAGTGTGTTAAGGGGACCTGTCTTCAAACCTGATGACCGGAATTGGATCCCTGGGGCCCACGTGGTGGAAGGAAAGAATCCACTCCTGTGAATTTTCTCTTACCTCCACACTAGACCCTCTACAAAGTAAACTATGAAAAAACAGACAAGAAATAAAGAGCCAAAATAAATAACAATAAAACAAAACAAAGAGCACCTGGGCAGCCAGGAAGGCCACTGTTTACGCAAAGTGAGGTTTCCCTGATTAAGGCTGAGAATCCCCTTTGTCTAGGGATGTATCAACACACACATAAAGACAGTTTGGTGCTATGTCAGCTTAGCTAAAAAGTTATTTATGTGTGATGTCATGCTCATGTTCTTCTATACTACAATCACTGGTTTTGGTGCTTGTTCCTCCAATCATTTGTACAAATTATAGTATTTGTGTATGTGTATGTCTTTTTCTAAAATATTCAATATCATCAGGATTGTACAAGTTTAATATGTTTTCCCCACCAAACTGTCATGAACAATTTCCAAGTCAGTAAATATGGTTCAATACTTCTTAAAACTGGATGTCATGAATGTCACACAATTAAAAATTATTTCCCATGTAATGAAGTCTTTGGTGCCAGTTTTAGCTCTTGTAACCATTCCAATGAAAGGAGTTACATGCTTATATAATTTTGTAGGTATTTTTGTCGACAGGATGCATAGCATTAAATCAAGGAACTCAGGTCCAGAGGGCAAAAAACTTATCTGAGGCTCAAACCATAACTGATGCCAGTGTCATAAAATGTCCACGATCCCTGTCAGCTGCTGTTCTGCTGGGTCAGTTAGGAAGGATGAAGGACTCTTCCTTTGTTAGTAGGATTGATACATTGCTTCAGATTAGTGTTCCAACCAAGACAGCAATTGTCATGGGTTTTCATTCTGTCACTCTCCTCATAAATATGGTTCTTAAATGTCAGGGACATTTTCTTGGCAGAATGAACACTTCAAATATTTTTGCAGAATAGAATTGAGCTCCTGGGACTTCAGGCACTTTCTTTCCTTTTCATTTTTAATTCACTCCTCCCATACTCTCCAAAGACATCATTTGAGTGCCCTACCAATCTAGCCCATGACATGGAATGCAATAATACCAAACAATAGGGGAGTGAGGAAATAAATGTTCTGTTATAGAAATGATGCTAAATAAATAACAGCACTACAAGAAATGAATGTCAGGTCCATTTGGAGGTTCACATAGTATGTGATATGGAATTGGACTTGATGGATGTGTAGCTATTCATCTCGTGAGAAAGGCAGGTATTCAGAGCACTGTGTGGAGAAAGGCTCCGGGTTCTGAAATGATTGGTGTGCTCAGAAAGAATCTGTACCCAGACTGACAGAAGCTGTGGTGGGACGTGAGGAGCCCACCACAGAAGGCCTGCCCTCTGTCACATGTGGGGTTCCTGTGCCTCAAACTCGTCTTGAGTTACTGTGATAACCTAGATGAGAGATGAGGGCCTCCACGATGTCTCTTTCTGATGTCTTTGAGAGAGACAGACGGGACCAGCGCCAGCTGAAACCTATCCAGGGTCCTAGTTCTGTGGAGCCTCAAGCTAAGTGGGAGACAGCTGACAACCAGGAGATGGGAAAGTGGTGTTATCCAGTCTCTTCTCAGAGTCAAGATTTCCTGAGTTGAGATCAGAATTTAAGTGACCCAGGGGCAATCAAAGATTTTTAAGTGTCCTGCTCATGTTTGTGGGTCTAGGTTCCCATAATATTCATATGATCAAATAGCATTCATATGATCAAAACATACAAACCACAAATCTAAGGCAATTAAAATAAAATTAAAAAGACTGAGGAGATGGCTCAGTGGTTAGGAGTGCTCGATGCTCTTGCAGAGGGTCCAAGTTCCATTCCCAGCACCAGGACAGCTCACAGTCATCTGTAACTCTAGCTCTGGGGGATCCAACAGGCACCTGGAACCTCTCTCTGTCTCTGTCTGTCTGTCCCCCTCCAACCCTCACAGAGAGCGAGAGCGAGATCGATTATTAAAACAAAGGCTGGGAAGATTTGTGTGTAATTTGTGTTCTGTGCAAAGGGACCCATATTAAATGATGATTCTATATTGTTTACAACAATATAGGAACTGAGATGTATTTATGTTTCAAAGGCACATGGTATAGAGGTCTATTTCCTGAAGTTTTCCCATACCTTCTCCTTCTGTAACTTTACCATAATGTAGTGGACTGTCCATACCTGCAGACCTCTGGCTAAATGACTTAGTTTCCTTTCCTGTTGCTGTGATAGCACACCCCAACAAGAGCAACTTAAGTTTACTCTGGTTCACACTTGAGGTTTCAGTCAGTCATCACGGAGAAATCCCAGCAGGAGGAGCTTGAGGAGCCAGTCACATTTCATCTCTTTTCTATACAGTTCAGAATCCCAGCCTAGGAATGGTGCAACCTGCAATGGGTGGGTCTTTTCACCTCAATTAACCTAGTCAAATAATTTCCCTCAGACGTACCCAGAGGCTCATCCCAGGTGATTCTAGAACACACAAGTGACAACTGAGATTAACCATTACACATATTTCAAAGGATTTTCAAGTGAAGGATTTCCAATTTCAGAGGGTGGGAGTATGGGCTCGATGGCCCATGTAAACAGAGATAAATGTTCTGTGAGAATATTTCCCAATTCATGGAATTATCAGTAGCAAGCAAAACATCCTTGGGAAATTTTTGAGTAGGAGGATAGACGGTAACTCATGAGACCTGACTAAAGACATCAGCACAAGGACCACACGCAGCTGTGACGCCACCATCAAGGTTTGAAGCAAGCAATATGAAGACATGAGATGTGGAAATTTTGACTTTCACTACTAGAGGCGGTTATTCTCTAAGTCCTACACTCAAGCATTTGATCAACTGGTCCTAGGCTTTTGTCCCACATGGACAAGAAAACATTGAAGACATTTTGGGGACTTCCAGGTTTTATGGAAGGAGAATACAACACATGGGACCCTAGATAGAATGCAGTAAGGAGGACTTCTTACCCAACTAATCCTACATAGAAATGACAAAGAGTACTGGGCGGTGGTGGTGCTTGCCTTTAATCCCAGCACTCAGGAGGCAGAGGCCAACCTAGGCTACAGAGTGAGTTCCAGGAAAGGCGCAAAGCTACACAGAGAAACCCTGTCTTGCAAAACCAAAATAAATAAATAAATAAATAAATAAATAAATAAATAAATAAATAAATAAATGACAAAGACTTAATAGCTCAAATCAGCAACCATTGGGATTGAAGAGATGGCTCAGGGTTAAGAGCACTGGCTGCTCTTGCAGAATACCTGGGTTTGATTTCCAGCACCCATATGGAAGCTCACAACCATCTGTTACTCCAGTTCCAGGGGATCTGATGCCCTTTTTTGGTATCCACAGGAACCAGGCATGTAGTTTTTTGCACAGGCATACATGCAGGCAAAACACCAACATACAAAATAAAATAATTTTTGAAAACCAATGGTTATCCCATACCAAATGGTCAGCCCTGAAAACATACATACAAGTAACATTATATAGATTGAACAGGTTATGGTTAGGAATATATATATACATATATATATATACATATATACATACATGCATGTACCAACAGTTAGTGAAAAATAAGGCCATGATTTTGAAAGAGAGCTAGCATGTTGATTTGTGGGAAGGTTTGGAATAAGGAAAGGCAAAGTTGATGCAATATTATAATCTCAAAAATAAATCCCAGCCATTTATTGTGCTCTTATGATCGCTTGGTTCTGCTGAATTCTGCTGATCTTGGCTGGGGTCACCCTTGCAGTTGGCTGGCTAGTGACTAATGTAGGGTCGTCTTGGTTAGGGTCACCATCTCCACTCTTTGAGTAACTCATTACGGTCTGACTCTCTGGGCCCAATTATGATGGCAACACAGGTGTGTAATACCTGGACTTGAAACTGGCTTATTGTTCTGCGCCTGATTAGGTTCTAATTGTGATCGATATGAGATCATCATCACCTTCCCTCTTGAGCCTGGACTTTGAAAGTCACTGCTGCATAAATAACCTCAGTTCTCTTCCTCTGCTATATCAACATCTGCTTACACTTTGCAAGATGGACAAAGTCTCCTGCCCACCCTTTCACCTAGTTGTTGAACTTATTTTCTTTTCTTTTAGTATTATCACTCCAGTAGTGTGGTCTGAAATGTCCTCAAAGGGCCCTGTGTTAAAGGACTGGACTCTAACCACAGTGCTCCTGAGCTATAGTGGGATCTTTAAGGAGGGCTGTCTAGAGGAGGTTAAGTCATTAGGGTATCCTTTGAAGGGGAGAGTGGGACTTCACCCCCTCCCTACTGGCTCTTATGAAGTAAGCAGCCCTTCCTGCTCTATGGTCCACCGTGACGTCTGTGCCATCAGAGACCCCAAACTACAGGATCAACAACTACAGATGGGAGTCCTGAGGCTTTTTTAACCCTTTCCTATTTATAAGCTTTTTTTTTTATCTCAAGCATTTTCTCAAGTTTTTTTTTTTTTAAATCTCAGGTGGTAGCAATATATGAAATAGCATTTATAAGTATGCATGCATTCTTTTTTATAAAAATGATCGCACATTTCACATAGTTCTGCACCTTGTTTTTTTTTTTTCATTTCAGAGGACATGAAGATTGTTCCTTCAACACACACATATTTAGATATATATGTATGTTTATGAGAATGTGTATGTATATGTATTTGTATGTGTATGGTATGTATATGGGTGAGATGGGTGTATGTGTGTGTGAGAGAGGGAGAGAGAGAGGGGGAGGGGGAGGGGGAGGGGGAGGGGGAGGGAGAGGGAGAGGGAGAGGGAGAGGGAGAGGGAGAGGGAGAGGAGAGGGAGAGGGAGAGGGAGAGGGAGAGGGAGAGGGGCTCACAAAGATTTCCTAGTGAGATCTGAGCCCAGTGGGGCTGCATTAGAGGATTGCTTGACCATGTGCATGATAACTAGGTGATTGGAAGTGTCTATACTTGGCTGAGCTAGGGGTAGGTCTTTGCTCCACCCCTTGGCATTCCTATAAACAGCCCTTTAGAAGAGACAGGAGGGGCCAGTGAATAATGATCCAGGCCCTCCCAAGGCTATTCTGTGTTTCTGATTCTCTCCCCTCTATCTTTCTACCTCTGTTTCTACATAATGCTCTTATTCCTCTCTTCTCAAGAGTTCTCTGTCATAAAAAAGTGGGAGCTGGTCTCCCACAAGAGAGAATCAATTCCTAGAAGTAGAATTACTTGCCATGAGGAAATTTATGTAATTACTTGTTTCCATGCCCTTGCCAAAATGGTAGTGGTCAAGCCATTTTTTTTTAAAGATTTATTTATTTATTATGTATACAGCATATATGACTGCAGGCCAGAAGAGGGCACCAGGTCTCATTACAGATGGTTGTGAGCCACCATGTGGTTGCTGGGAATTGAACTCAGGACCTCTGGAAGAGCAGTCAGTGCTCTTAATCTCTGAGCCATCCCTCCAGCCCCAAGCCATTTTTATTATAAAGATCACTTAAGGAAGTAGTAAATTCATAATATTTAATTTGAAATTTCAAAGTTATAGAAAAATTATAAGAACATTAAAAACTATCATATTCCTTTTGCCTAGACTCATTAATTACTATAATTACCATTCTCTTTACAGGAAATCATCATGTATTTGAAGAAACACTTTAAATCGAGTTGCTGACATGATGCCCTTCAGCCCTTACATATTCCAGTGTGTATTTCTGGAAAATAAGAACTGCTTTTTTAAGCAAGCAAGCAAGCAAGCAAGACCAACAAAGCCATAATGAAAACACCAAAGTTAGAATGTCAACACTGATAGAACTCTACCATTTAGAAACTGTTGATCTTCTCAGTGGACCATATTAGGAGGCACGTGATGTTGACCCATGTCACCACGTTTGCTGTTGATCACATTATCTTGATGTTGTGGTGACTTCATATGTTTTCAAACCTACAATTTTACTGTTTGTAATTGAGTAACAGATTATGAAAAGATTTATGCTAAGAAGTGGGATATCGGGTTGGTCTCAACTTTCTACTCACTAGCTTTAATATCCACTGGTGACTCCCACTTAAGTTCCTTATGGTTATGACAGCTGCTATGTGGGTTTTGCCTTTCCATAATTATCTCTACATATATCAGTTGATATTCAATATCAGTAGCTCCTGGCTAGCCCTAGCCAATTAGAACATACTAATATGATTGACACTTGCTTAAGTCAATCATATCTGAAATAACCCAACTTCCCTAGGAACTCCCCTTGGCTGTGCTTAAAGGGGGCCTGTGAGCTCCTCTTGGGGTCGTCACCATTTTGCCTTTGTGTTAATGAAGCCTTCTTGGCATAGAAGAAAGGGTGAGAATAAACTGCAAATTCTGAGGTCCATTGTGTCAATAAAGTTTTCAGGGTATTTCAATGGAATTGGGTGTTCTAATATACTGGCTTTCCTAGTTTCTTTTTTCTTCACCTCTGTCTAGGGTAACATGTTTTTCCACTAGACTGAATTTTGCAGTCAGTTTTTCAAGGCTTCTAATTGTCATCTAAACAGGATGTTTGCCTCATTCCTTGGATTCCTACAAGTATATTTAACTTAGTGTCTTTACAGTGCCTCAAATAAATGTGTTTTTCCCCCAGGCTATTCACCCCAACCCTGCAGTTAGACATCCTCAAATTCTAAACTCAAGTATAATTTCCTAACTCTCACAATACCTGCTGGTTAATTTCTTAACTGGGCAAAGCACACCACCAGCTGCAGGATGCCTTAACTCTAGTTGACAGCCTAGAAGTTGGAAAATGAAGAGTGAGTCCTGTGGATGGAGGCAGTTCTGTTTTGTAGAAGAGAGACTTCTTCAGCGTATTGCAGTACAAGGGGGAAACTCACTTTTCCTAGAGATGGTTTAGAGGCATTAATATCTCCAGGGGCACCCATCCATGTCTAGCTCCATTGTTTTAAGTTTTTAGGTTTTCCCTAGTGTCTTGACTATCAGATAACAAAATGCCTTGGCAGAGCACTCCAAGGTCTCTGCAGCTCTGTGATTTAGGTTAGGTGTTGAAATCGGTGCTTGGTTATGTCTGCCTCTATGCTGCAGGAAGTACAGGACTCCTTATAAGCAACCACAAGAGCCTGATGACTTTGTTATTCCTTAACTACCTGTTAACAGCCATGGTTCCTTGCCATCTCACTGTAGGGCATCAGTACAAGATCTCAGTGGTCAGCTCTGCTGTCTTTGTAGGCTTTGTTTCCTCAACCTTGCTCTACCCCACCCTAGATTGTCAGAAGCCTACATCACTGCACTTGAAGTATCCCCCTTCCCCCTCTTAAAGCATTTGCAGGATCCTTTGGGTAAATTGTTCTCTATTAAATCAGCACCTTGTGATATGTTCTGTTGTGCCCCTCTGCAGACCACTTCTCATTACCACAAGAGAAGCAAATGGCGCGCCGGGCGGTGGTGGCGCACGCCTTTAATCCCAGCACTTGGGAGGCAGAGGCAGGCGGATCTCTGTGAGTTCGAGGCCAGCCTGGGCTACCAAGTGAGTTCCAGGAAAGGCGCAAAGCTACACAAGAGAAACCCTGTCTCAAAAAAAAAAAAAAAAAAAAAAAAAAAAAAAAAAAAAAAAAAAAAAAAAAAAAAAAAAAAAAGAGAGAAGCAAATGGCAAGACAAACATTCTTCTTTAATATATTTCTTACATGTTTATTCTATTGGGGAGAAAGGTAAGTCTATGAGGATTGTCAGATTGCAGGAGATGACTAAATTATTGTGGAAAGAAAAGTTGAGTAGAAACTTCTCAGGATGGCTGCAGTTCAGACAAGGGCATCGTTGGGGTCCTGAATGGCTTTACTTCTCTGCTCAGTGTGAGGACAGACCTAAGGATATTTGTTTTAGATAGTAGGAACCAGGTGACAGCTCCACCACTGACTTGGCTTTGAGGGAATTTAAACCCTATGGACATGTGTTTTGAGGACAAATTAAGTTGGCTATGAAAGTCATTACATGGTGGGTTTGTTTTTAATCACCACCTGGCATCTCTTTAGAATTCATGGCTTGTTTTAGACTTAATCAGATGAAAGCAAACTGTTGTTATAAATCACATTCCACATTAGTGTTTTATATTAAGTAATTAGAGACATTTGAGTGATAGCAGATGAGTTCATTTCAGTTGGAAAGCATTCTTCGTTGGATGAACTCTAAATCAATTGTATTTTGTAATTGTTTATTTGCTCATCAAGCCCTGAGGGTTAGTTAAAGAGGATTTTGATTTTCTGAGACATGCATGCCAAAGCATGGGACCGGTAATATTGCTGCCAAAGGCACAGAATAGCAAAATGGTGGGGCTGCTACAACAGGCCAGTTTGCAAATGACCTTTGTGTGATTTTACAGGCCAGCTGTCTCTTGGCTAGCTGTCAAGAAATGTATCAGTGACTCCTGCTCAGGAAGTATCTCCTTCCAAGATATTAAACTTTGTACTACAGAAAAATCCATAAGTTTGATCATAATTCATAGGATTTTAATGCAAGCTCATTAATCAAGTTGTATAGACGTGGAATTTTAAAAAGAATACACTTTGGGAAGCGCAATGGTTACTGCAGTCAAGACTGTGAAGAAGATCAATGCTGGTTGTTTCTGTTAGGAATTCTTTACTGTATCACTGAATTAACTTGAACATTTTAGTAAAATCAAAGCTGTGGGACATACTTGGTACAGACACAATTCTAACTCACATTGTACTTTGATACCGATACACTTATAACAAGAAGTGTCTGGATTTGCATTTCAACTTATTTATATACTAGGGATTCTGTTTGGCTAAATTTTGAACACATCTCTGGGATATGTTTCCCAGCATAATCCTATCACTGTCAATGACCCAGATTAAGAGATATACCCAACATTCTGCTAACCCTATAAAAAACCACGTTACAATCATCCTGTGATGCCACAAATGAGTCCTGGTAGCTGTGAAAACCACATTTCTATATTACCTCCGGGATATGACACAAACTATGGAGAGCAGTTGGATAGTGAGGATGAATCCCTGGGGGAGGAAATGGGATCCTGAGTCACTATCCAATCTTCCATTAGGCGCTACAATAGCATTGGGTACCATCTTGGACTTCTGAAGTAAGATAGCAAACTAGAAGGATTTTTTTTTTTAATGATCTCCAAGTAAGTGAAGGTAAAGCAACCAAGGAGAAGCTCTCCTCCAAGGAGAGACAGAAGGAGGAGCTCTGGGCATCAAGAAAGAGGGGATGGAAAACCCAGAAAGCATGGAGAAGCAGAAAAGTTTCTCAGAGATAGGTCTGATGGCATCTCTAACCCCAACCCCAGCCTTCTGGCAGGAAGAAAACTATTGTTATTATGAGCTTCCAGTCATATAGGGGGATTTGGCATAAAAGAGTCTGTCCTGTACAATAAGCTAGCTTTAGATAATTCCATTGCATTGCTCACCGTGTTGAGTGCTATAACCACATGTCATCTTGAGAAGGGGCCTATTAAGTACTAAAATATGTTGAAGATGAAGAAGCAAACGTAGAATGATTATAATCTCGTGTCCCCAGGGATACTCTGCCACAGTGTCTGGGTGGGAGATGGCCATGGGAGGCAGCTATGTAGAAAGGCAGAGTCGGTTACACTAAACACCTTAGGCAGTGGGAGGCTTGGTTTGTGGGGATATAGTGGTGGCAGTCCCGTATGTAGTTCTCTGTGGGGAGCTGAGCCCAAGACCACTGAGAGTTGGCCAGAGCATTGCTGGTTCTCATGGTGCCTCCAGCTCTGGCATAGAATTCAGTAGTCTGTTTCTTTGGTGCTCTGGGGAATGCCTGGACGTACAGCAGTTTAGTCATTTGCCATGTCCCCAGGGTCACTGTGAGGGGATGGTAGAAGAAGCAACTGCTTGTCTTGTCCACACATCACCAAGTTGCAAAGCTCTTTAGGGCTAGTAATGACTCCATAAAGGGAGGGTTATTGCTTCTAGGGTAAATGGAGCCCTGTCATGAATAACCGACTTTTACCTGAAACAGCAAGAAATACAGATCACAGCTTCACTTAACCGCGACATCAATATGTATGCAGCAGTTTAACCCACGGGGCCTCTGGTACACGGTGGGGGTTAAAGGGCTTGAAGACAATGTTAGTGAGCTGACATACTCAGAAAGTCATTAAAAAAAAAGAAATTATGGACAGTCCCGGTGGCAGAGACAAACAGATGCAGGTAGGCCTGCGGCAGCAGCCTGCAGAGGTAGATGGGCCCGGCGGCAGCGGCCGACAGGGACATACAGGCCCATACAGGCCTGGCAGCGGCCCACAGAGGTAGACAAGCCCGGCGACAGAGACAAGCAGACACAGCTTGGAACAGGGACGCCTCTAACACCAACACCCAGGAAAGAAGCTATCTCCGTGGGACGGAACCAGAATGAATCTGAACACTCCATCTGAGGACAACCCAGGGCCCAGCTGTTGATCCTATCCTGCGAAACCCAACAACTTGGAGGTGTTGGTGAGACTACCCACTCAGCTGAAATCCATCTGGGAGAGGATACAGATGCCTACAATTTGAAGTCTGAAGAAACAAGATCAGCTGAGGAGTTGACAAATGAACAAAACATGACCTGGGAACACAGAAGAAGGCGCTGCCCAGCCACCAAACCAGATCACCAGAACCATAAGTATATGCTTCACCGACTGAGATCAGCTGCCCCTGGAGAAACAGCCCAATAGCACCAATTTAACCAAGAACTCCTACTAAACCAAGACTAAAAATTAGAACAAGAGAGGCATTCTCAGACACAGACACCACCTGCACCAAGCAGAGGAAGAGATGAGTAGATGCCAGTGCAAAAATACAGGCAACAACATAAAGACCTATATGGCAACATCAGAATGTAGTGATTCTACACCTGCAAGACCTGAACATACCAAGACAGAAGAAACAGAAGAAATCAACCCTAAAAATTACTTTAAGAAGATGATAGAGGCCCTTAAAGAAGAAATAAAACATTCCCTCAAAGAGGAAATAAAAAATTCCCTTAAAGAGGAAATGAAAAACTCCATTAAAGAGGAAATAAAAACTTCTCTTAAAGAGGAAATGAAAAACTCCATTAAAGAGGAAATAAAAAACTCCCTTAAAGAAATGGAAGAAAAAAACGAACAAAAAATGGAAAGAAATCAAAGAAAGCCAAGAAAAGGTAATTAAACAGATGAAAGAAACATTCCAAGATCTGAAAAATGAATTTGAGACAATAAAGAAAACACATGCTGAGGGAATGCTGGAAATAGAAATCCTGACTAAACGAACAGAAACTACAGAAACAAGCATAACCAACCGATTGGAATAGATGGAACAGAGAATCTCTGACACTGAAGACACAATAGAGAAAATAGATTTGTCAGTCCAAGAAAACACTAAAGACAAAAAAGTCATAACAAAAAATGTCCAGAAAATTTGGGATACCATGAAAAGACCAAACCTAAGAATAATAGGGATAGAAGAAGGAGAAGAATACCAACTCAAAGGCACAGAAAATATATTCAACAAAATCATAGAAGAAAACTTTCCTAACCTAAAGAAAGAAATACCTATGAAGATACAAGAAGCTTACAGAATACCGAATAGGCTGGATCCAAAAAAAAAAAAAAAAAAAAAAAAACAGTCCCCTCGCCACATAATAATCAAAACACTAAACACACAGAACAAAGAAAAAATATTAAGAGCCGCAAAGGAAAAAGACCAAGTAACATATAAAGGCAAACCCATCAGAATAACACCAGACTACTCAATGGAGACTATGAAAGCTAGAAGATCATGGACAAATCTCATTCATGCAGACACTAAGAGACCACGGATGCCAACCCAGACTATTATACCCAGCAAAACTCTCAATCACCATAAGCGGAGTAAACAAAATATTTCAGAATAAAACCAGATTTAATCAATACCTGCTCACAAACCCAGCCCTACAGAAAGCACTAGAAGGGAAAATCCAACCCAAAGAAGCTAAACACATCCATGAAAACTCAAGCAATAGATAATCCCACACCAACATACACCAAAGAAGGACAACACAACACAACCACAAAAAATAACAGGAATTAACAATCACTGGTCATTAATAACCATCAATATCAATGGTCTCAACTCACCTATAAAAAGACACAGGCTAACAGAATGGATAAGAAAACAGGACCCATCCATCTGCTGCATACAAGAAACACACCTTAACTTCAAAGACAGACACTACCTCAAGTAAAGGGCTGGGAAAAGGCTTTCCAAGCAAATGGACCTAAGAAACAAGCTGGTGTAGCTATCCTAATATCTAATAAAATAGACTTCAAACTAAAATCAATCAAAAGAGATCAGGATGGACATTACATATTTATCACGGGAAAAATCCACCAAGATGAAGTCTCGATTCTAAACATTTATGCTCCAAAATACAAAAGCACCCACATTCATAAAAGAAACACTACTAAAGTTTAAAACGCACATCAAACCCCACACATTAGTAGTGGGAGATTTTAACACACCACTCTCACCAAAAGACAGATCTACCAGACTGAAACTTAACAAAGAAATAAAGGACCTAACAGATGTTATGACTCAAATGAACTTAATAGATATCTACAGAACATTTCATCCTAACACAAAAGAATATATCTTCTTCTCAGCACCCCATGGAACCTTCTCAAAAATTGACCACATGCTTGGACACAAAGCAAATCTCAACAGATACAAAGAAATTGGAATAACCTCCTGTATCTTATCAGACCACCATGCCTTAAAGTTAGACCTCAACAACAACAAAAATTATAGAAAACCCACAAACTCATGGAAACTGAATAATGCCCACCTGAAACATCAATGGGTCAAGGAAGAAATAAAGAAAGAAATTAAAGATTTCCTAGAATTCAATGAAAATGAAAGTACAACATACCCAAACTTATGGGACACTATGAAAGCAGTGCTAAGAGGAAAATGCATAGCTCTAAATGCACACATAAAGAAGATGGAGCAATCCCATGCCAATGAATTAACAGCACAACTGAAAGCTCTAGAACAAAAAGAAACAAGCTCACCCAGTAGAAATAGACACCAGGAAATAATCAAATTGAGGGCTGAAATCAACGAAAGAGAAAACAAGAGAACAATACAAAAAATCAATGAAACAAAGAGTTGGTTCTTTGAAAAAATCAACAAGATAGACAAACCCCTAGCCAAATTAACCAAAAGGCAAAGAGAGAGCACCCAAATTCACAAAATCAGAAATGAAAAGGGAGACATAACAACAGACAACAAGGAAATCCAAAGAATCATCAGATCATACTTCAAAAACCTGTACTCCACAAAAATGGAAAACCAGGAAGAAATGAACAATTTTCTGGATAAATACCACATACCAAACTTAAATCAAGACCAGATAAACCATTTAAATAGACCAATAACCCTAAAGAAATAAAAACAGCCATCAAAAGTCTCCCAACCAAAAAAAGCCCAGGACCAGATGGTTTCAGTGCAGAATCCTACCAGACTTTCAAAGAAGAACTAGTACCAATAGTCTTCAAAGTGTTCCACACAATAGAAACAGAAGGAACACTACCAAACTCTTTTTATGAGGCTACAATTACCCTGATACCCAAACCACACAAAGATGCAACAAAGAAAGAGAACTACAGACCAATCTCCCTCATGAACATTGATGCAAAAATACTCAACAAAATATTGGCAAACCGAATCCAAGAACACATCAAAACAATTATCCATCACGACCAAGTAGGATTCATCCCAGGGATGCAAGGATGGTTCAACATACAAAAATCAGTCAATGTAATACACCATATAAACAAACTGAAAGAAAAAAACCACATGATCATCTCCTTAGATGCTAAAAAGCCTTTGACAAAATCCAACACCCCTTCATGATAAAGGTCTTAGAAAGATCAGGAATACAAGGAACATTTCTAAACATAATAAAAGCAATTTATAGCAAGCCAACAGCAAACATCAAATTAAACGGAGAGAAACTCAAAGCGATACCACTAAATTCAGGAACAAGACAAGGCTGTCCACTCTCCCCATATTTATTCAATATAGTACTAGAAGTTCTAGCTAGAGCAATAAGGCAACAAAAGGAGATCAAAGGGATACAAATTGGCAAGGAAGAAGTCAAACTTTCACTATTTGCAGATGATATGATAGTATACATAAGTGACCCCAAAAACTCTACCAGGGAACTCCTACAGTTGATAAACTCCTTCAGTAAAGTGGCAGGATACAAGATCAACTCAAAAAAATCAGTAGCCCTCCTATACACAAATGATAAAAGGGCTGAGAAAGAAGTCAGAGAAACATCACCCTTTACAATAGCCACAAATAATATAAAATACCTTGGGATAACACTAACTAAACAAGTGAAGGACCTTTTTGATAAGAACTTTAAATCTCTAAAGGAAGAAATTGAAGAAGATATCAGAAAATGGAAGGATCTCCCATACTCATGGATAGGTAGGATTAACATAGTAAAAATGGCAATCTTACCAAAAGCAATCTACAGATTCAATGCAATCCCCATCAAAATCCCAACACAATTCTTCACAGACTTGGAAAGAAAAATACTCAACTTTATATGGAAAAACAAAAGACCCAGGATAGTCAAAAGAATCCTATACGATAAAGCAACCTTTGGAGGCATCACCATCCCTGACCTCAAACTCTACTATAGAGCTATAGTAATAAAAACAGCTTGGTACTGGTATAAAAACCGACATACGGACCAATGGAATCAAATTGAAGACCCTGACATTAATCCATGCACATATGAACACCTGGTTTTTGACAAAGGAGCCAAAACTATACAATGGAAAAAAGAAAGTATCTTCAACAAATGGTGCTGGCATAACTGGATGTCAATATGTAAAAGATTACAAATAGATCCATATCTGTCACCATGCACAAAACTCAAGTCCAAGTGGATCAAAGACCTGAACTTAAATCCAGTTACACTAAACTTAATAGAAAAGAAAGTAGGAAGCACTCTTGAACGCATTGGCACTGGAGACAATTTCCTAAATAAAACACCAACAGCACAGACCCTGAGCACAACAATTAATAAATGGGACCTCTCAAAATTGAGAAGCTTTTGCAGGGCAAAAGACACAGTCAATAAGACAAAAAGACAGCCAACAGAATGAGAAAAGATCTTCACCAACCCCACATCTGACAGAGGATTGATCTCCACAGTATATAAAGAACTCAAGAAACTAGAGTACTGAACAGTCCAATTAAAAAATGGGCTAAAGAGCTAAACAGAGAATTCACAAAGCAAGAATCACAAATGGCTGAAAGACATTTAAAGAAATGCTCAACATCCTTAATCATCAGAGAAATGCAAATCAAAACGACTCTGAGATACCACCTTACACCTGTCAGAATGGCTACGATCAAAAACACCAATGACAACCAATGTTGGAGAGGATGTAAAGCAAAGGGAACACTCCTCCACTGTTGGTGGGAATGTAAACTTGTACAACCACTGTGGAAATCAGTATGGCGGTTTCTCAGAAAATTAGGAATCGAACTACCTCAAGACCCAGCCATCCCACTCTTGGGCATATACCCAAGGAATGCTGATTCATACCATAAAGATACATGCTCAACTATGTTCATAGCAGCACTATTTGTAATAGCCAGAACCTGGAAACAACCTAGATTCCCATCAACGGAAGAATAGATGAAAAAAATGTGGTACATATACACAATGGAGTACTACTCAGCAGAGAAAAACAATGAAAGCATGAAATTTGCAGGCAAATGGATGGAAATAGAAAAAATCATCCTGAGTGAGGTAACCCAAACCCAGAAAGACAGTCAAGGTATGTACTCACTCATAAGTGGATTCTAGATATAAAATAAAGAACAATCAGACCACAATCCATAGAACCATAGAGGCTATATATATAGCATGGAGGTCCCTAGGACGACTGTGGCTTATAATAAATTTTGGTTTTACTCAATTATTGAAAAAAAATAGCCAAATGAATGGAAACACATGAACTATGAACCAAAGGCTGAGGGCCCCCCAGCTGGATCAGGCCCTCTGAATAGGTAAGACAGTTGATTGGCTTGATCAGTTTGGGAGGCAACTAGGCAGTGGGACCAAGTCCTGTGCTCATTGCATGAATTGGCTGTTTGAAACCTGGGGTTTATGCAGGGACACTTGGCTCAATCTGGGAGGAAGGGACTAGACCTGCCTGGACTGAAACTACCAGGTTGATCGCAGTCCTTGGGGGAGGATTTGCCCTGGAGGAGGTGGGAATGGGGGGTATGATGGGGGTAAGGGGAGGGTGTGGGATGGGAGAGAATAGAGGAACCCGTGGCTGATATGTAGAACTGAATGGTGTTGTAAAGTAAAATAAAATAAAATTAAATAAAATTAAAAAAAAAAACAAAAAACAAAAAAAACAAGGTGGACAGCACTAAAAGAAGGCACCAACATTGACCTCTGGCTTCTATACACGTACAGGCCAGTACAAACTCCTAAGTAGCTTGTATTGACAGTGTGTCCTATACCAATATTTCCTTCATTAAATAACATCCAGAGGAAAAAAAGAAAAAGAAATTATGAGCATTGATGGGGAAGCTGAGTACGTATAGTCCAGTCAGTGAAATAGAAAATGTCCCAAACCTCAGAAAGATATAGATGCGTGGGGACAGGAGACACTTAGAACCCTAAGCAGGAACAACCACAAAAGAACCTCTCCATGTTAGAGATAAACCACTACCGCAACAGAACAAAGAAAGATGATTGAGTGCTGCAAGCAAGAGGTACCTTACGTACAAAAGCAAATTCACCCAGTAAAGGCAGGTTTCTCAGGAGAAACTCCGCAGCGCAGGAGGCTGGAGAATGATGGCCGCCAAGCCCTCAAAGAAAGTAACTGTCGACCTCGATGATTACATCCAGCCAAGCTGTCCTCCAGAATCCAGGGGAAAACAAAGACCTCCGAGCCCAGATAAAAAAGGAATCCATTGCCATTTCAACATTCCAGCACTACAGAAGATACAAAAAGGGATTCTACACACACTAGATGATTCAAGATAAACAGTCATGGAGTGCAGGAAGTAATAAATCCTTTGAGAAGAATTGTTGAGCAAATGGGAGCAGGAAAGAACTGAACAATAAACCGCCAGACCTCTAAGATGAATAGGGAGAAAGACAAAAACATGGATTTTTCAAAATTATATATATAAAAAAAGCTTTAAAATGTCGGGAGCTAGTATATCCCTTTCCATAATAACCCTGGATATTACATTTCTGCAATTAAGAGACAAAGACTGGCAGATTGGATCAGTGACAAGACTCAACACATTGTAGAGTGGGGTCCTCACAGGCATATACAGATATAGATACAGAAAGTAAGAGGCAAAAATAATGGAATTTCAAGCAAAGGAAATCTGACATTGCTCTATCTCTACCCAAGAAAACAGAGCTGCAGAAGAAACTACTCAAAGAGACAAAGAGGGATGCCACATATTGATGAAAAGATATGATTGAGAATATGAACACAGTATTCACAGCGCTCAATTTTATAAGACAAAGGAAAAGATAGCCCCAATGTAATTGTGGGTAACTTCAATATTCCACTCTTACTGATAGATCATCCAGAGCCAAACAAACAAGCCAAGCCAAGCCAAAACAAAAACTGTAAGAGTTAAATGGAACTATATATAAAATAGAACTAATTGATATCATCAGACTATTTCATTCAAGGGCTACAGAATACACTTTCCTGTCATCAGTATATGGAACTTTATTCAAAATAAATCACATTTTAGGCTTCAAAATAAGTCT